>NW_025421750.1:0-226361 GCF_011764305.1 Mustela putorius furo | reverse complement strand
AGGAAGCCCAAGAAGGGTTAGGAAGTTGGACTCTACGAATCAAAAGGTTCCAAACACAAAATCTTGCCCAGCAAAGGACAAGACGAAAAGTATGAAAGGTTGTATGGAGATACCACCCTAAGGAACGTATACAACTCGAGAGAGGATAACTGGTAATCAAGAAGGATAGGTAGGTACCTTCAAAACAATGTGAAAATCCTTGCACAGAAAATATGCCCAAGGAGTAAATCATTCAGCCAAGAAACCCATTGGCAAAGATTCCTAAAATGCTCAGTGATCACAAATGTGCCAAGGGAAAACCACAACCTCTGGGTTAGTGTTTATCCGAGTTAATCATGGAGTGGGGCACCTGGGGGGGCGCTTTCTGCTGGGGGTCCTGATTGACAGGGTCTGTGGGAGAGCAGAGGACCGCCCTGGGGCTCTTGAGTCCGCAGGAAGCCAGGAGCCTGCTTCTCTCTCTCCCACTATGCACTTCTTGATACTCCCTCTACCAGGGGGATCCCTCTCTCACCTGTCTGTCTCTCTTTCTGGTCAAATTGCGGGTCTATTAAACAGTCAATCCCTTCCATTCCAAGAAGGAAAGAGGACTCAAAATGTTGACGGCATGGGGGCCTCATGAACGACAAGAATCAGGAGGTTGTTTGATGATTTTCTTGGAAGGTTTTTCGGCATTCCTTGGACAGACAGAGAGGAGAAGGAGGGGGGAGGAGAGACAGGGCCGAGAGAGAGGGCCAAACAGGCTCCCTGCTCAGGAAAGAGCCAGATGCGGGGCAGGGTCCTCAGGCTGGTGCGTCGCCAAGTGCAGCGTGGAAGCCCTGCAGCACTTGCCTGCCCCTCCCCCGCCGGGGACGCCTGGGCGGCCGCCCTCGCCTCCTCCCTGAGGGATCTTTGCCCCGCTGCCCCAAGATAAACACGCTTTCAGAGGGGCACTGGGAGGGCCCTCCTGGAGGCTTGCGCCAAGGCTCCCTGGGCTCAGCTGTTCCCTGCGGCGGGGGCTGCAGCGGGGGCGGCGGCTGGGGCAGGCGGGGGGCGGCGGGGGCGGGGGCGGCGGGGTCGGGATGGAGTTGCTGCCTTGGTGGCTGCGACGGTGTCGCGAGGCGGTGGCGGTGGCGGCTGAGCGAGCCGGGCCCTGGCAGGGCGGGCGGGCAGCATCTCGGGCAAATCCCCTGCTGGCCCTGGGTCAGTCGCTTCTCTCCCCACCCCTCCCCCTCTCAACCATTGTTTATTTCTGTGAAGGCTTTTCCTAGTTGGTTTCAGGGCAAGAGCACTCTTCATGGGGAAGGGGGGAAGGGCAGGACCCAAAGAGAGACCTAGTGGACTCTGCCCTGAGCCCCAGAGCTAGCCTCAGGGCTCAATCTCAAGAGCCTGAGATCACCCCCTGAGCCAGAACCCAGAGTTGGGCACTTCACTGAGGGTGCTGCCCAGGTGCTCCTCAGCTGTTGCTGACCCATTTCTGGAGATGGGCGCCTGCGTGGCTCGGTTAGTTCAGCGACTGCCTTGGGCTCAGGTCATGACCCCGGACTGGTAGGATCTCATCCCGCCTCCCGCTCCCAGCTCCTTGGGGAGTCGGCTTCTCCCACTGACCATCTCCTCTCTCATGCTCTCTCTCACTCATTCTCTCTCCCATGAAAGAAAGACAAGCTTTCCAAAAAGTGTCTGGAGCCTTTGTTGGATGGGCTTGAATGTGGTGGATCTCAGGGAGTTTTCTCATCGCATGCAGACACCTTGAGGATAGCCATGTCTTTCTAAGAGGATCCCTTGTTGTTCTGCAATGGTTGCTTTCTCTGTTCAGGGATCGGGTGTCTTTCCATTGTCTCTTCTCAAGACCTCGGAAAAGCAGCCTTTGAGGATTCCTTTGGGGTACATACGGACTAGCCCTTTTCATCCTTTCTCTTTCCACAAAATCTATACTAGCCTCTGCATCCCCCTATGTAGAGTTTATTTTTCACTGACCTATGCAGGTCTTTTCTTTCAATAGAATTTCAGTCGTTCATTCTGAAGGTCATTGTTGAAAAGTTAAAGGTGAAGTCTACTAACTCGCTAGGCGTATTTTCTTTTTCCCGTCTATTCCTTCCTCCCTTTCTATCTATACACATAGATATATATATATAGGAATACATATACACACACACACGTTTGTGTGTGAGTGTGTGTGTTTGTGTTTATGCATATGAAGTATCCCAGTCCTAAACCCCAGCACCTGGGAGCATGACCTTATTTGGAAATAGGGTCCCTGGAGATGTCACTAGCTAGGATGAGGTCATATTTGAGTAGACTGGGCCCCTAATTCAGGGGGACTTATGTGCTTCTAAGAAGGGAGAGTGCGGATACACAGATATGCACTGAGGGAGAAGGCCCGGTGAAGAAGTCCAAAGCCAGAGCAACGCTTCAAGCTGGAAAAGTGGCCTGGAGTAGATCCATCCACAATACCTACAAAAGGAGCATGTCCTACCAACATTGTAGCCTCTAGAAATGTGACACTGTCCACTTCTGTGGTTTCAGCCTCCAGGCTTCTGGTATCTTGAAATAGCAACCCTAGAAAACTTATATATATATATATATATATGTATATATATACATATATATATACATTTATTTATTCATTCTTTTACCTAATAAAATATTTTTTCAGAATCTCAGTCTTCCTTCCTTTCAATAGAATGTTATTCTCATTCTTTTGGTGCCTCCTGAACAATTCGACCACGTCTACCTCTTCAATTTGCATGAAAGTTATTCATACCTAACGTCGTGTGCCATTTCTTTAAAAACAGTTGGCATCTTTTTGCAGTTTCCAGTGTTTTTGGTTTGAGTATCTGTTTATAGGCTGATAAAGGCAACTTTCATCCTACTCTTTCCTTCTGTGTTTATTTCTTTCTAGGAAAGTATATTTAATACTCGTTAAAAAGAAGGACCTAGAAAAGCAAAATGCTTCTTCCCTTTCCCCATTTTTTGTTACCTCTCTTTAATGTCTCCCCCTGCTCTGAGGCACTGCATGTTCTAAGCAGCCTCAGGCAGGCATATCTCTTTCTGAACGTCAGACTGACGCTGAGTACACATACGGAATAAGGCATATTTTGAGTCTTTGTATAGAATCGTTCCTCTATTGCTTTGCAATGAATTAATTACCCCCAAACTTAGCAGCCCAAACTATATATTTAAGTACTTATGATCTCACACCGTTTCTGAAGGTCAGGCACCTGGAAGCTGTCGAGCTGTGTGTTTCTGCCTTGAGGTATCTCATGAGATTGCCATCAAATAGCCGGCTGCAGCTGTTTGAAGGACATGTGATGATGGACAGACCTCAATTCTGTGCAGGTGGCAGGTGTGGAGGGCTTCAGTTCCTTGCCACCCGGGTATCTACAGGGATACCTGAATTTCCACAAGAGCTAATGATAAATGAGAAAGAGAGAGAAAGGGAGGGAGTGAGAGGGAAGGAGAGGGGGAATAGAAGAAGAAAAGGAGAGAGAGAGAGAGAGAGAAGAAAGAAAGAGAGAGGAAAAGAGAGAGAGAACAAAACAGAAGCCTCAGTGTCTTTCATAACCTAATTCTGTAACTGATTTACCCCCAATTCTGCTATATCCTGTTAGTCACACCAGATGTGGGAGGGTACAACACACATGCAGATACTGGGATGTGGAAATCTTCGTGGTCCTCCCCGAGGCTGGCTAGCACACTGACTTGTGCTTTTCCCCCCCCACACAATCTAACATCTTTGAAATTGGGATACATCTTACAATCAAAGGTATAGCATGGTTTGAAAGGCAAAATTCCCATTTAACAGCATTTAAATCGTCGTAAGCCTTATCATCATGATTTGAGAATATGCTATCCTGGGATATTCGGGCTTTCTGGAGGCTTCCTGGCTCCTGGCAGCTTGCCTTGACCCCAGTCTCTCACGGCCCCACCTTGACAGTCCACTTGCCACCTGCCAGATGTGCTCGGCTCCTGTCCTGTGCCCTTGCTCACCACACCACCCCTTCTGATGTGCCCTTTTCACGACTAAATGATCACACCAGGTACTGAAGCCTCCAGAAGATTTCCTGGACCATCCGGAAGCATCACAGTCTTCTCTTGCTATAGGATTGTCTATAGTCCTAGCTACTGCTTCCATCCATTCATCAGTACTTATGCTTCTGGTCTTGTAGACTTGCTGCATTTTCTGTGTAATAAATGTTGCTGTATGCATTTAGCCTTAAGAGCAGAATTTCTGGAGTCTTCGTAAAACATAAAGTCTTCCTTCCTCAGGTGAAACTGTAAAACTACTCCGGCACACATCAGTAATGGACAGCTATCCAAGAATGCACAAGCTCACTGTTATAAACCGAAGCTGCAAAGATCACTGTTTCCAACGTTCATCAAACTGATGAACATTCTGTTCCCTACAACTTCAACATTCTAAGATTTGCTTAGACAAGGCTTTGAAGTGCACCATCGCATAGGATGGGGAAGGGGTGCCTGCTCTTTTTTACTCGCAAAAAATAGGGGTTCTGTCCAGTCACTGTGTTAAGAATAAAAGGTCAGTACTTCGTGACACTCTTGTAAGTGGCTTAATTTGTTGCCCTTTTTTTTTTTCAGGTTCAATTCCAACAGGTGAATTGATGTTCTCTATAGAAAGCAGGTTGAAAAGGGGGAGTGGATAAAATGCATGAACTTCCATTGAAACCCAGTAGACAAGATTGTTAAATTTGAGGATTTTCTTTCAGTTATTTGACTGCTCTGAAGGAAAGCTGTGCTGGGACCATTGCCAGGAAACAGTAGGAAAGACCCAGGCCCATTCTTTTTGGCGGCAGGCTGGAAAGCATTTCTATCATTGCATGTATGCATGGGAAAACAAATCATCACTCTTGCCTCACATTATATCCAAAAATTAACTGGAAATAGATTGTAGACTTAAATGTAAAGGCTAAAACCATAAAACTTTCAAAAGAAAATGCAGGGGGAAATCTTCATATTCTTGGGGTAAGCATGGCTGGATCGGGCCAGGTACACTATTCCCTGGGCACCATTTTTCAATTCAGGGCACAGGAAGATTCAAGACTATTTTGGTCTTGAATCTAAGCCATGCTGACTCATCTAGCCCTCAATACCTATCACATTTGATTGAACTCGGTTCTTATCTGTTGTCAGTCTAGGTTAGAACCCAGAAGGATGATTCATTGACACCTTCCCTGATCTCTAAGAGCACAGAGTCTAATATTCTTCAGTTTTCCCAGACTTGGGAATAAGTGCCTTGCGGGGACATTGCAAAAAGGTGGATGAGAGGTTGTCTACAAAACACCCAGGTCTCTAGGAGGAAGACACCTCAGATTCACAAGGGTCCACTAGCATAACTCTTTTTCCCAAGAATATGTTCTGACCTGTTGCCAAGAACCTGTCTTTGATCTGTCTCAGGATGTCTGTGTTTAAACGCCCAGAGTTAATGATTGGGTTGGTGGTTGACATGAGGGGATGGTCACTGAACAAAGGCACCCCACCTATCTTCTGCTCTCTGACTTCCTCCCTCTTCTCCAGGTCCCCTATAGCATGTGACAAGCAGAATTAGCTCACATAAAGCTATCAAAGAACTCTCTCATTAACTTAGCCCCCAGGTGTCAAAAGAAACAGCTTAAGTCCCTGAAACATGAAATGAAGATGTGTCCCCACCTTAACGATGTAACACCCCTTCCCTCACATGATGCACACCGTGGGAAGCTCTAATCACATCCATTAGGGACCAAGCTGCTGAGCATATATCAAAGGAATAGGACAGAAGTGAGGAAAGATAATTATGTTTAACAAATGAATTAAAACAATTATACAACCACCCACTGAGTACAGAGCTTTGAGCTCTGCTTCAAATAGGATATGAAAAGAATCAGCTGAGAAATCGTATTGCAATCAAAACTGGTCAGCACTTCCAGAGAACTTTTTTTCTGCAGGATCAGAATGCAGATATTGTTGGTTAGAGAAATCTAAAAGGTGCTCTCTTATCAGATATCTTGTGAACCTACAGTAAATGATTCCCAGTAACATTAAAACCCAATAATAACTGTTTCAAGACATTAAAACCCCCACTTCTGATGGTCAGTGGTATCGTTTGTCATGTTTGTTGTAATTTGAAACAGCCAGCATCCTTTGGACACTCTTCCTACCTCTGAGGAATTTTCCCATGTTGACTTTCTACCCCAAGAGAAGCCAGAAATTACTTTGCAAATGATACAAGGTCTGCCCATCAGATGCACCCACATGAGGCTCTGATGGGAGAAGAAGAAGCAAGCACCAAGTAGGTAGGATCTGTTTCTAAGGATGGATGCAAAAAGACTGGAGTTCTCTGAGCAGCCATGCCCACGGTTCCATCCAGGGTCAACTGTTGGGGTATCACTGCACTATCTCCCCTGGGCAGTCCTGCGGTGGTACAGCCCCAGAACCTGGCATTGGCCCTCCGGGCATTCTTCAAGGCCCTTGATAATGTTCAATAAAGTTCTTTTCTGTTCAAAATTAATTACATCATTGGCTGATACACATTTTGCTTTTCAGAAGTAAAGAATAGGGGAAGAACTCATAAGTGCTTTGAAAACTGTAAAAGACTGTACCGATCTACGGGAGCAACTACAGTGCTTGGCTTTTAAAGGCAAGAAGCAGCAACCTAAGCTTGCAAAGAAATAGACCACTCACAAGCTTGTTGAATGTTTGGAATTCTACAAAGTAAAACATGGGTCATGGGATTAATGTTGTAGATGTCCCTTCATAGCCAGATGGATGATGAGTTGGGTTTTCAGAAGTTTCCAAAGCTACTCTTCGTGTAGGAACTAACTGAGGCTATTTTTCTGCCCCCATGCTCTGACACTGGACATTGTCCTTTGGGGGGGCAGATAGCAGGAAACCCCAAGTTGGTGGGACGATGCAGGTTTTCAGTCCGGGCCTGGCTTAGGTCCCAGCCAAGAGCCAGCATGGCCCACCAGGGACATCACCCACACTCCTTCCTTTGTTAAGCTGAATAATCTTCCATTGTAATTTATTTATTTATTGCATTGCAATTTTATTTATTTATTTATTTATTGCATTTCATTTATTGATATAATAATATAGCATTATAATAATATTTCATATATTATATGTAATATATCATATCATTGGCTCTCTCCCGTCTCTTCCCATAAGGGCACTAATCCCATTGTTAGGGCCCCACCACCATGACCTAATAATCTCTTAAAGGCCTTATCTGTAAATGTCATTACACTTGGCACTTGGATTAGGGTTCCAACATATGACTTTTTTTTTTTAAAGATTTTATTTATTTATTTGACAGATAGAGATCACAAGTAGGGAGAGAGGCAGGCAGAGAGAGGGAGGGAAGCGGGCTCCCTGCTGAGCCAAAAGCTCGATGCAGGGCTCGATCCCAGGACCCTGGGATCATGACCTGAGCCAAAGGCAGAGGCTTAGCCCACTGAGCCACCCAGGCGTCCCTCCAACATATGACTTTTGAGAGGGGACACAAACATTCGGACTACAGAAGAGCTATATTTTTTTAAATTATTTTTTAAGAAACAGGAATAATTAACCAAAAACCATTAATGTAAAAAAATGATAAAAGTACATTGTATTACTGTAGACTTATTTTGTAACTGCTAATATTCACTTAATATAATCAATCACCTGGGATGATTAAAAAATGTGGACTCAACAGCCCTGGCTGACAATTTGAGTCGGCATCTAAACTGTATCTGTGTTTTATTTTGTGTGTACGTGTATTTTGTGTCTTGAGAAAAATCTGATTACAGAGATAAGTAACTGTAGATAAAGGCTGACTCGTGACAATTTGCCTTAAAATCTCAGAGCACCCCTTAATTTAACCCAAAGTCTTGAAGAAAAGATGAAAAAAGTCTTTGCTTCAAAGTTGAATCACTAAGAAGGTCAAATACGTGTTCAGATTCCCAAACAGAAACATGCACATTTTATTATGGCAGCAGAAATTTACACAGTGATGGGTTAGTCCCTCCCTTGCTATTGTATAACACTATCAGGTCCCGGAGGAAATCCCAGGGAGGAACATGAATCAAGCTACACCCCCATTGGGGCAAAATAGTGCACATTCAGCATCTTCGCCTGACCTTTTAAGGGTTACCAGAAGGAGACACTTTGGGCTAAAAACCAACCTGTGCTTTGCTCCCCAAGCAGTCTCCACAGCACACAGCTGCAACCGTGCAAAGGATGGTGCTTCTTTTCCTAATCCACACCCAGGCACCATACAAAGATAATAAGGCACCATACATTCATCAGTGGGAGGGGTCCTTGTGTAATCAGGCATATTGTTTTGATTTTCTATGCACGGATATTTACAAGCCTCAATTTCTTAAAAGAGCAGTCAGAGTTTAAATTTTCCTGGTTAATTGTGTATTTGGAAGGTCGAAGATAGGCACAATAATGCAGAGGAAAAAAAAACGTATTCAATAATCAGTATGAGGATGAATGAACAATGGCTCTATAAGTGAATGTGATGGTGGAAATTCAGGATATATAGCACACCTCGAGTTTTGTTGTCATCATTTTAATAAAAAAATATGAATAAAAACATTTTTAAGACACGTGAGTAAAGACTAGAAGTGCAGTCTTACAGGCTACTCACATCAAATGAGGTCACACATCCATTCCATCGAAATTAAAATGGCTTCAAGTTCTCACCCTCTTCCCTCAAAGGAATCTGAAGGTTGAACATTGCTATGCTGTCACTTGGGATGCCATTGTTGGCGCTGTCACCTTGCAAGGACAGAAATATGCACTGGTTATTATGGGATCAGAAGGAAGAATCACAGAAACCTGATTTAGGGGAAGAGGGTGAAAAAAATATCAGGGAAGAATAATTGAACTCTGCATTAGAAACTATTGATACACTTTACATTAACTAATTGAATTTAAATAAAATAAGTTTAAAAAAAAAAAAAAATCAGGGAAGAAGATGAGTAACCGTCCTTTATTTTCCATATTTTGATACTTTGACCATCATGAGTGCTTGCTGAAGCTGGAAGGACTGCCCCTCCAGGGTTGGTCAGCTCCTAGAGAGAGTTTACCCCTCAGCTGGGAGTGAGGTTTTTAAATGCAAAGCAATGAATCTAGAGTCTGAATTCCTGACCACCTTCTCTGTGGAACTGTTACTCAGGGTCCGAATCACCCCAGGGCCAAGTACCAGACAACCAGGGACAGCCGTTATACCCCAGCTCCTGCTGAAAGTGTCCAAATCAGCCAGTCACAACCTACCATCCCTACTACTTCCCCCCCATTCCTTCCTACAGAAACCACAATAAAGGCTCTTATCCTCAGTCCCATCCTGACGGAACCCGGTGCTCCCCTTTGTCCTCCCCCACCCCTCCCTGGTGGCTGCGCCAGCCCCCTCCTTCTGGGATCTGTGAGTAACCAATTGTCTTTTCAATGGCAGTGATCTCCTGGTCTGTTGGCCTTACTATCCCTAAATGACAATAAAACCCCTAAGTCCAAACAAAGACTTCATGGAGGAGGTGATGTATGAGGTGTACGGTGTGTGAAGAATATCTGGAAGTATTATCTTTGTATAACAAGGCAGAAAATAGGGTTTTAGGCACAGAGAGCAGCAGGTGTGGCCAGATGCAGGTAAGAGAAAGCCAAAGCCATCCACGAATTCACAGGGGCTCACTGTGGTTCAAGCACAGAACCTGCGGAAGGAGCAGGGAAAAGTGGAATCGAAGAGATCATGTAAATGGTGGAAAACTGTGGGCTATGTGTTGTGCCTGACCGCTGTACTTCCTCATCTTCCTCTTTCTGGGTACACAAAGCCGTTCACTCTGGATAATTTCCCCTGTGCTTCACAGTATGAAGGTTCCTCAAAGAGGAAAATAGAGTTACCCTAGGACCCAGCAATCCCACTACTGGGTATATTTACCTAAAGATACAAATGTAGTGATCCAAAGGGGCCTGTGAACCTGAATGTTTACAGCAGCAATGTCCACAATAGCCAAACTATGGAAAGAACCTAGATGTTCATCAACAGAGGAATGGATAAAGAAGATGTAATAAACACACACACACACACACACACACACACACACACACACACACAGGAATACTATGCAGCCATCAAAAATGAAATCTTGCCATTTGAAATGACTTGGATGGAACTAGAGGGTATTATGCTAAGTGAAGTAAGTCAATCAGAGAAAGGCAATTATCATATGATCTCTCTGATATGAGGAATTTGAAAGGCAGGGTAGGGGGTCATGGGAGGTAGGGAGGGAAAAAATGAAACAAGATGGGATGGGGAGAGAGACAAACCATAACAGACTTAATCTCACAAAACAAACTGAGGTTTGCAGGGATGGAGGGGGTATGGAGAGGGTGGCTGGGTTATGAACATTGGGGAGGGTATGTGATATGGTGAGTTCTGTGAAATGTTTAACACAGATGAATCACAGACCTGCACCCTTGGGGCAAATAATACATTATATGTTAATTAAAAAAAATTTTCACCTGTGCTTTATGCAGTCTGGGGGAGGACGGGCACACATATAAACCCATATAGTGATTGGTCCACCTGACACCAATAGGACGAATCAGAGTCTCCCTGGGATTGATATGTAAATGACAGGAAGACAAGGTTCTCTCTTTAGGCGAGTGACTGGCCTTGCTGGATGGGATTCAGGAGCTGGCAATGGCCATCTTCCTGGACACTTGAAGAGTCTGACCAGAGAAGAAAGCAGCCATATGGAGACAAGTAAACATGATACATGGACAAAGAGAAAAGTGTTTTGCCGGTTTCCAGTCCCTAGTTCTTGATTCTGAAATTTTAGTTCTGTAGCACTTCTTTTGATTTTTTAAAAATATTTTTTCTTTATTTATCTGACAGAGATCACAAGTAGGCAGAGAGGCAGGCAGAGAGAGAGGAGGAAGCAGGCTACCTGCAGAGCAGAAAGCCCGATGTGGGACTCGATCCCAGGACCCTGGGATCATGACCTGAGCCGAAGGCAGAGGCTTAACCCATTGAGCCACCCAGGTGCCCCGTCTTCTTTTGGATTTTTATGAACTGCTGTGGTATCCACCCCTACAGGAACCTGGACATTCCTTTGTTTTTTTGTTTGTTTGCTTGCTTTTCCCTTTTGGTTCCTCCAGTTTTCTTTGGATTGCTGCCACTTGCAAGCAAAGGGTCTTGTAAAAATACCACACCAAGGAAATTCACACGTCCTTAGGAGCTATAGAGTAAGTTCCTGTAAGGGAAGGACACAATGAGATGCACATTTTAGAGTGATCATCTTAGAATAAGTTTAGAGGATGAATGGTGTGAGGATGGGAGGGAAAGGGGCATATTCCTGAAGATGACATGACAGGTTGGAAGGCCGTTATGGTCATTCTGGCAAAGTATGGTGAGTGCCTGAAACAGAAGAGAAAAGGGGGCTGAGGAAAGAAAGATTAAACTTATACAAGGTGAGAAGACTAATGAGACTTTATGAAATCTGAGTTTGTGAAATCGGATATTGCTAGGCTTTTAGCACACTTACTTTGGGATCTAATCTTCAAAAATATTTAAATATCTCTGGTGGTGACAACACCATCATCTTTCCAGTGATTAAGAACTCTGAAATCTTAATCTGGCCTGGGCTGTAGAATGTCAGCTGCGGCTTGAGCACAACGAAAAGCCGTTGAAGGGTTTTACACTAGTGGGTGGAGCGTGGTCGTGGGATTCCTTTTGCATTCTTAAAATGTCATTTTTGGCTGCTGTGTAAAGAATGGATAGAGAAAAGGCAAAAATAGAAACAAATCATTCTCCAATATTTACGGAACATCTACTATGTGTCAGGTACTGTTCTAAACCCTAAAGACAGAATAGTTAACAAGAAACAAAATGAATTTGATGTCCTCTTGGAGTTTTCATTTTAGTTGTTGAGTGAGAAATGAAGCAAATAAATATACATACATATCAGGGGTTGATGTGGGGTAGGAAGGAAACTAAGCTGAGTGAGTGGACATGGGGTGTGAGGGTTTAGGGGAGCAGGTTGGTATTTTCTATGGGACTGTGTCAGAGAAGTCTCCTTCATTTGAGGAAAGACGTGGAGGAAATTAAGGAGCGAGCAGTTGTGCTGTTTGGAGAAGAGCATCCCACACAAAGCAAACAGTAAGCCCAAGGTGGGAGCACATCTGGTGTGTTAAAAGAATGACACGGCGATCAATAATGCTGGGCAAAAAATGAGCAAGACGGCAAGTGGTAGGAGGTAGGTAAGGAAGGTAGTGGGGTCAGATCACATAAAGTCTTGAAGGCCATTGTAGGGATTTGCCTTTAACTTTGTGCCAGATGAGAAGAGCTTGGATGGTTTTGAAGAGGCTTGACTTGATTTAGATTAGAAAAGGATCGGGGCGCCTGGGTGGCTCAGTGGGTTAAGCCTCTGCCATCAGCTCAGGTCATGGTCTCGGGGTCCTGGCATCGAGCCCCGCATTGGGCTCTCTGCTCATCAGGGAGCCTTATTCTCCCTTTCCCACTGCCTGCCTCTCTGCCTACATGGATCTCTCTCTCGATCTGTCAAATAAATAAATAAAATCATAAAGAGAAAAGAAAAGAATCACTCAGGCTGCTGTGTGCAGAACAGACTTGTGGGGTTGTGGGGTGGGGATGCTACTTGCATTAATGTAGACTGAGATTTCTATACTGCTGGCATTTGGGGCCACATTAATTTTTGCTATGGGGAGCTGTCCTGTGCACTGACCACTAGATCGCAGGAGCGCCCTTTCCCAATCCCAAGTTGTGACAAGGAAAAGTGTGTCCAGGCCCTGTCAAAATCCCCTGAGGGAGAGCAGGTGCACAAAACTCTCCTGGTTGAGGACCACTGATCTAGGTGAGAGGGGGTATTGGCCCAGACCAGAGCAGTAGATGCAGGGGTGGGGAGAAGGGGGGAGATTCTGGGTGTATATTGAAGACAAAACACGCAGGATTTGTAAATATATTAAGTGTGGAGTGTGCGGAAAAGACAAGAGTTGGGATGATTTTACAATTTGTGGGGGCCCGAGGCACTAGAACAGTGACATTACCACTTGCTAAGATGGGAAAGACGACGGGAGAAGCAAGTTTGATGGGCAACAGGTGTTTGTTTCTGGAGATGGTGGCTGAATCCACATGGGGATGCCCAACCAGCAGCTGAACACACGAGTCTGGCATTCATGCGTGAGGTCCAGGCTGGAGGCACAAATATGAGCACCGTTAGGACATAGGGTTCAAGCTCTGAGAAGAAGTGGGCTTACCTACACAGTGAGTATGGACAGAGGTGTGTTTGGCAACATGATAAGTCAGCTTCATGATATCTGTCCCCCGGTATTTGTCCTGTGAGTATGGATGGGAGTGTGTATGGGACTTAGGACTTGCTTTTAACCAGTAGAATTTGGCAAGGTAAGAAGATGTCACTATTATGATCTCATTATATTAAATCAGACTGTTTTACGGATTGGAGTGAGAGGCTATCCTGGACTTGAAGAAGCAAAGAGCCAAGTTCGGAATCACCTGTGGAGAGAGTTATATGGCAGGAAACCGCAAGCAGACTCCGGGGGCTGAGGATGGTTTCCAGTTAACAGCCTGGAGAATCTCCCTGGCCCACCCCAGCATGGGCTGCCCCCCAAATCACACAGCTACAAGGAAATGAGTTCTGCCAACACCCGAGTGAGTTTGGAAGCAGAGCCTTCCATAGTGGAACCTGCAGGTGAGAACACAGCTTGGTGGGCGCACCTTCTCTCCTCCTTTGAGTGAGACCCAGAGCCGAGGACCCTGGTTAAGCTGTGTCTGGCCTCCTGACAGCTAGAGATGGTAGGATAGTAAAAAACTGAGCTGTTTAAAGTTACTAAACTTGTTATTATTTGTTATGAAGTAACTATTAAAAACAAAACAAGAGGCCCAAAATGGAGTTGCTTATGCTAAGCCCCATGTCCCCCAAACCAGACTTAATTATGATTTCAGCTGTCCCAGAAATGGAATCTGAGCCCAGGCAAGCAGACACCACCTGATCCCCACTCCCTCGGACCCCTGCCATCCCCAGAAGCCAAGTCACCTGGCCATAACCAACCTGCTTTGTTTGCCTGACGTGACTTCCTTGCTCCTCCTCTCTCCCCGCCTATAAAATCTTTCATTTTGTACTGCTCCTCCGAGTTCCTTTCACTCTGCAAGCAGGATGCTGCCCATTTCGTGAATCATTGAATAAAGCCAATAGGTTCTTTAAAATGTACTCAGCTGAATTTTTTTTTTTTTTTAACACAACAGAAAACTCAAGCAGAAGTTCCGAGTCCCAGAGCACAGGACTGATGTCTAAAGGTCAGGAAGCTCAAGAAAACCCAGGCATGAAAGGAGCCATCATCACTGACCAGTGTGGAAGAGGAAGAGAGAGCCAACATCACGATGAAAAAGATAGGATATTTCCAGAGAAGTGGAGGGACTTCTATGTCTATAGGACTGACAGGTTGAGTCATTTGGATCTGAGGGTTAATCATTGGATTTGGCAACTTGGTGGTGATTAGCGATCTTGGAAAATATCTGTGTAGGTGTAGTCATGGGACCAATGACTGTTAACAGTGTCTGAAGTGCAAAAAAAATTTCAGGGTTTGGATTCAAATGGGAGCAGTGGATATAAAGAGCAGTGAGCAAGTCTGACTTCTGTTTTGGAGATCAAATCAGTTGGTTTTGCTGATGGATTAGATACGAGAAAAGGGAAAGGGGGAATTTATCCCAGGGGCTGAGGCTTTAGCCAGTAGGAGGTGGGGATGCTGTTTACTAAGATGGGGAGACTGGGACAGGAGAAGGTGAGGAGGGAGCAGGATAGAAATCATGGTGAAAATAAGACTCCTGTTACATATTCATTGAGAAATATGCTGCAGGCAGCTGGCCATGTGAATCTCAGCTCCAAGGGCGGGTTAGGATTAAAGACGTTCACTTCAGAGCCTTCAGCTTCTACAAAGAACTTAAATCAATGATGCTGAATGGAATCGGTTAAAGCAGTGGTTTTTTAAACTGGGGCTGGGAGGCAAGGAGTTTTGCTCCCAGGGCCGACTGAACAATATCTGGCAACATTTTTGGTGGTCACCACTTGGGGGGTGCTGCTGGCATCTAGTGGCTAGAGACCAGAGATGCTGCTAACTGTCCTGCAGGGCACAGGACAGCCCCACAGCAGAGAATCACCCACCAGGTATCAATAGTGCTAGATTGCGAAAGCCTGATCGAGGGAGAGAGAGAGAGAGAGAGAGAGAGAGAGAGCGAACGCATAGCTACAGAAGACCCAGAATCAAGCTCTTCAAAGGGGCGGGAGATGAAATTGAGAAGCAAATTGAGAATACAGGTCCAGGATGGTAGGAAGAGAAAAAACAAGTGATTAAGAGGGCACTAAGGAAGCGGGAACCTAGAGACACCGAGTACATCCACGTTTGCTAGTGATAGGCGTGTATGGTGCATGGACCGCCTATGAGAATTCACACACCTTGCACATTTTTAAGTGGGCATCTGAAACTTTTTAATCATAAAATTTTCATCACAATATATGTATATTTTATTAACTAGGTGTTGAAAATATTAAACATTTAAAAAATGAGATAGAGGGCACCTGGGTGGCTCAGTCACTAAGCAGCAGCCTTTGGCTCAAGTCATGATCCCAGGGGCCTGGGATGAAGGCCCACATTCCTGATCAGCAGGAAGCCTGCTTCTCCCTCCCTGGCTCTCCCTACTTGTGTTGTGTGTGTGTGTGTGTGTGTGTGTGTGTGTGTGTGTGTGTTTGTGTGTGTGTGTCTCTCTCTCTACCAAATAAATAAATAAATCTTTAAAAAGAAAATGAGATAGGAAAGGATCGACTTCATTGGAATAACATTTGCTTGCTACAAGTTGATTTTTTTTAAGCAGAACAGTCTCATTTTTTGTTATTTTATTTCCCAAAAGACACTGGAATGGAATGAAACCATTAAAATCCTTACTTGTGCCTTTCCCTATTATGTCCCTAAAAATATGTAGTTTAATTTAAATATGAAGGAATGAGTGTCACTAACCAAAACTGATTGTTATTCTGATGTCAGAGCACTTCCAACATCTGCCCAAATCCCCTTTCCGATGTTAACCTTTACCCTAATAAGGAGAGGAAGCCCTAAAAGCAGAGCCCCAGGACTGCCCACAGAAGGGCATTATTTGAAACAAAACTGGTATTTCAACTTTGGTATCAGCCCAAGTCCTACACTCTAATAAGATCTGAGAGGAGTGTCTTGATCTTCCAGGAAGGAGAGGAGAATCCTGATATCAGACCCAAGAATGGGCATATCATCGATCCTACAGAGCACACATGGAGTTTGGATCTGGAAATGGACTCCCTTAAAATGATCTGCACATAAGGATTCTTTATAGAGATTTTTCAACTACCCTTGGGGACATGGTACCCTACACCCTCAGGTGTAGACAAATATTTTACAAGCTATGCTGGGAATGAGGTGGGGAGAGAAATATGGAGGTTGTTATAGGAAGATAGAAGGTTAAAGGAAGTTTTTGTTTTGGGTTTTTTCCTTTTGTTTTTAAGAAAAAGGTCATTTGTCTTCTGACTGGAAGGATCCATTGGAACGAGAACTTGATATTGACCCTGGGAGTGGAGTCCTGGAGAGGGCTGGAGGGAACAAATCCCAGACACAAGGAAGAACAAACCCAATCTGGGGATGTCTGCTCTTCTCAATAAACCTGCTCTGTCTTCAACTCTTTCTGTGTTTCTTGTACATTTCTCCAATTACCATGTAAATTCCATGATGCCAGGGACTTTTCTGTGTCGTTCGCCACAGATTTACAAACACTCAGGGCAGTGTGTAGCACTGACTAAATATTTGTTGAGTAAATGTCTAAAAACAAATTAAAAATGGATACAAATGTAGGTATAGATTTGATTGGGTGGTGGTAAGATAAGGGAATTCCTACACAAAGGGCTTTTATTTTCTTGAAGTGTGACACTAGTCATGAAGTTTTGGAACACAGGTGAGGTTTGGTGGGGTGAGGTCCAGAGCCGATGACCAAGAAAGGATTCTTGAGACGTCTTAGGTGCAAATGGTGGTTTTATTAAAACACAGGGACAGGACCCAAGGGCAGAAAGAGCTGCTCAGACAGAGGCATGGTTGACTGGGAGCTGAGGAAGGTGAGGACAAAGGGGGTGTCCAGAAGGACTGTCATATGCTAAAGAAGAATTTCAGGATAAGGGAGACCTGGTTATTGTAAAGTCAAGGCTGTTTTTGCCTCTAATGAGGGAAAGCATGAAGACAGTCGGGAGTTTCCTGGAGATATGTTACATTCCTCCTATCACACATCCTTGTCAGTGGGCTTTGGGCTTAGAAGAAATTCAGTTTTATTACACTTCCCTCCCCCTTAGCCTCCCAGAATTTTATGGAGGGGAGGGTGATGGTGATGTTAGGGCTTCCGGAAACTGAGGTATGGGTCTCTGGAAGTCAGGCTATTGATGAGAAAGCTTCTTCCTTCCTTGTAAGTCGCTAGGACATTCGTAGATGGAGGGAGACTCCTGTCCTGCAGGACTGGGATCTCTATCAGTTAAGCATCGTTTTTCCTTTAGGGCAGCCAGGAGTGCATGAGGAATGTTACACATATGGCATGGGGAGAGGGTGTAGGGTGCCAGTTTCTGCTTTGTCCTAAGCTTGCCTTCTGCTCCCTCATCCCTAGGACAGGAGCTGGAAGTGAGGTGACATAGTTCAGAAGAGGTGGGGGTAGGAATTGTTGAGGCAAGTCTTGAAGGTGTGAAACGGTCATCCATTAGAGGGAAAGCAAACTCACCAGAGAGACAGGGGAGTTTGAAGCCAGGGTTGAGTATCCACTGGAGAATTGTGGTCAAGTGTTTTAAAGTACAGCAGGTTGGCTCAGCTGTATGATTCCTTCCTGGTTTCTGGTGCATGCCGCTGGCATTGGTAGAATCATTTCTAAAGAAACAAAGCAAAAGAGGATAAGCCTTTCTTTCACAAACGATGATGAATCAAGTTTTGAACATGCTGGGTTTTGAGGCACAGGTGGGACATCAGTGAAATAGCATGAGTAGGTAGTCAGTTACACGGGCCTGGTGGGTAGGAAAGAAACAGATGGTCATGTATCAGTGGGAGAGATGTTGGCTAGGGAATGGGAGCTGAAACCAAGGGCACAGTTGATATCACTACAAGAGAGGGTAGCTTGGAAGAGAAAGGTTAACTGAACCCCCGGGGAAACCCTGATGGGAATGTCACATGCATTTCTCAGGCATGCCAATGTTGACACAGATTACTGTAACTCCTGGGGGCCAGAAGCCATGTCTTTGAGATTCATTCATTCTCTGCCTCTGGCATAGCGTGGGCCACATTGAAGGTAATTCTAAAATTCATTCCGATTTGATTTCATTGCACTTTTCATTTACCAGAATCTTGTCATGGTTTGCTAGTGTATCATTTTCTCGAAAAGATTAAATAAGGACCATTTTACAAATATGAGATGAATGCCTGAAGGGATTTTGTTTAATTCATTCATTAGCTCGGGAACCACTAAGATGTTACCACCACTTCAAGCAAGAATCTCAAGGCAGACACATATACAATCAGTAATACTTAAACGAATTTGCTTTGATAGATGCAAATAGATATGCAAATAGAATGCAAATGGATGCAAAACTGCCTTCTACCAAAGGAAAGGGGGTCAACTGTACTTCCAGTGGACAAAATTCATTTACATATAGCTAGACAAGATCATCTGCATCCACATCAATTATGTACAATCTATAGAGTTGCAAAAATAGCTCAAAGACAAGAAAGGCACAGAATATCCCATAGAATTGGTCAGCCCAGAAGGGTACATGAGACAACACCTGTTTTCCCTTGGAAGACACTATAATCTTTTAGGTTCATTTCAATGACTTTCGTGATTTTGCCTATGCTTTAAAAGAAAAAAAAGTTACCCTTATCATTCTTATTAGTTTGAAAAAAACTAATATAAAATACTAGTCTGTTATAAAATACACATGGAAGAATGTTCTGGCACTATCATACCCAATTTGGGGGGTACTAACTGATTAGGAAGATGAGGCAGAATTTGGGAGCCCCTAGAATGAGTCTGTTTCCGGTTGGAATAGGAAACATTTAAGAATCAAACTAAATGATCTCAAATCCACTCTGGAATGAAACAGGTTATAAGGAAAATACAGAATATGTTGAAATGGACCTGTTGTCTCATTGTGAGCTTTCCTGGTCAAATGGAGACCTCTACCATGATGCTTGTCCTCCATGTCCCACCCATCCCATACCTGCTATCCTGGCACCAAAGGGCCACCAGACTTTAGGCTCGGTCTGCAGTTCCAAATGGAAACCCTCTGTTCCCACAGTAGTGGACAGGATGACTCTGGTTGCTGGTGGAAGCGTCAGCTGCTTTAGTCCAACAGTTCAAGAGAGGATCAGAAGAGCATAAGGACGATATTGGAAAAAAAACGCTCGGACGAATTTCCAGAACACAATATTTCTCTTTGCAATTTTTGAGTGTTCTGTAGCCAACCTGCCAAAAAAAAAAAATGTGAAAACTATAAATAGAGAGGAGTGGGAAGAAGAAATGAGGACCTGTCACAGTGCCAGCAAAAATAGGGAACTGAGAATTTTCCAGAGATTCAGAGTCAAAGGGGGTTGATATTTACTTAGAAAAGAAGTCGTGGGCACAAGCTCTAGGAGGAAATGAAGGCAAGAGAGGCAAGTTAGGGAATCGAGAGAGAGAGAGAGAGAGACTGAAGATAAAAAAAAAGTCAACTTAAAGTCTCATTCCTCATTAAGGGAAAGTACAGATCAGAGAAGAGGGGAGAGACTGGGATATAGTTGATCACCGATTGTGTCTGGCTCTGATTAGAAGCTTTGTATCCACCTTTTAATTTCATCTTCCAGCCTGTTTCCTGGATTCCAGCTTCTATTTCCTATGAAATAGGTACCATCACCAAAGACGAGAGTCAAACATGTAACAGTAGTCAAATCTTTAACAGCGCGGACAACTAACTAACCAAAAAGCTGCCCCGGGGACCTCTGCAGAGTCAAGTGTTACATGCCCAGTGCCTGGATCACGAGGCCATGGTAGGGTCCAGGGTAGGGAGACACACAGCAGGTTCTGGCCAGAGGCTAGTCACCAAACTTTGTGTGGCTGAAGGGGTGTGTACCAGCTGAATGTCAGCTCCCAGATGAAACTGAGGGAAATGTCCTTTGGGAAGATTTCCGCTGACTCTCTGCCTTTCCTTCATCCTCCCCAGGGTGTTCCATTAGCATTTGGGGTCTGGGGTCTTGCCTGTTGCTCCTGGCTTTGGTGGGCCACGCCACTGCCACAGCCAGGGCTCCAAGGGGCAGCGCACTGTATGGGCTCTTGACTGTTCCCTCCTGACTCTCGGAAGGAGAACAGGCAGCAGGGATTTTTTTCATTCTTTGTTGGCATCTACTCTCTTCAGCAACCCCAAGATCAGTACCCCAGGCTGCACAAGCTCAGGTTCATGACTTTACCAAAGGCCGGCAATAATTTCAGAAAGGAATGACAATGAAGGTAAAAAACAGTTCAACTACTCGCTCATCTGGACTTCTAGAGCAGGTGGGGTTCCCAGACAACTTTGTTCTGTCGGTCTGGCACCCTTGCCCCCCCTCTCGGTGCCTTGGTGATGAGTGTGGACCTTGCTGTTTGTGCTGCCTGAATTTGCCCTTGTCGCTTATTAGCACTGTGGCCCTAAAAGTCTGAGAGGCTAAAAGTCATGCCTCTCAGAGCCAATCAGAATAGCTTATTAGACCTATTGATTCTGGCATAGTGGCCTGTGTGGAAATCTCTCTTCTTCATCCCTCCTCCTTCTCAGTCTTCCCCTCCTCCACCTCTTCCTCCTTCTTCTTTGATGTGTAAACCAAGGTATTTGGGGAGCAGGGAATGATGTGATGTTTGGGATTTACTTTAAAATATATTCCAGACCTCCCCTCTCCCCAAAAAACAAAAAAAATACAAGCACTTTGGGGGCAGTAGAAGGAGGAGGGGGCCTATGAAACAGTTGGGGAAGCAGAGTGATAAGTACGCGGAAGGGCCGGGATCCTTCTGCTCTACACACTTTGGTGTGTAGAGAATTGAGAATTTTCATAATAAGAGTAAACAAACAAAGACCAAATAATGAGGCTTTCATTCCCTACATCCAAATGACCACAACAGGGCATAGAATGCACTTTCATAGTTGCTCCCCTGGCAATTTTTTCTGATTCTCCAAATAAGATTCCAGCTCTCATCCTACCTGTCATAGTCTCTGGATATTGACTGGGCACGTTTTCCTCAACAAGGCCTCGCCAGGCCCACTGCTAGGGAATGTATTGTTTCAGATTCTGTACTCAGGTTTTAAAGATTTTTATTTATTTATTTATCAGAGAGAGAGGGGGGAGAGAGCGAGCACAGGCAGACAGAATGGCAGGCAAAGGCACAGACAGAATGGCAGGCAGAGGGAGAAACAGGCTCCCTGCTGAGCAAGGAGCCTGATGTGGGACTCGATCTGAGGACCCTGTTATCATGACCTGAGCCGAAGGCAGCTGCTTAACCAAGTGAGCCACCCAGGCGTCCCTGTACTCACGTTTAAAAAAAAAAGTGACCAGTTTCCCGTTTGGAGTGACTCGAATGCAAGACTCACAGTAAGCCATTGTCTTGCGGTGTCCCATCCCTTTCTAAGGACTGCTCCTGCTATCTCTGGGAGATCACAGTATTGGGAGGGGCAGCCCAGTCCTGGGCTATTACAGCAAAGCTGCAGCCTGAAGGGCACAGGTGAGATCTGTGGTTTGAGCTGTCAGAGTCTCACGGAGAAAAAAAAGAGAAATGAATCATCATTTGACCATGACATTCCCACTAAAAAGGAGGACAGTGGGAGAAAGAGCAAGGGAAGAGGAAAGAAAAATCTCAAAATAAAAGTGGGGGTGGATGGCAGGAGGAGGAGAGGGTCTCTCGGAAATTGGGGGCGGTGCGGCGATCGAACCAACGCTAGCCACAAACACAGGATTCCGCCCATTAGTCTAGAGCGGACTGGACATAAACATGCTCGCACATCTACTTGTCTGCTGCGTTTTGTCGGCCGGCCGGTAGCGACGTGATTCCTTAAGAGCTCTGAGAACCCAAACTTGTGGCCGCCCCGCAGCTGAGCTGAAGTGGAGCTGGGAGCTGCCCAGACGACCCGAGGCTGCCAGCTGACCACCTTCCTCCCTAGAGATCGCTGGAGCCAAACTCAGCGGGGGAGAAGCCACACTCGCGGGTGGGTGCCGGGGCTAAGGGAGGAAGCCGGGTTCCCACAGAGGCCTCCGCGCCCAGGTGGCTGCAGCGGCGGTGCCCGGGACCGGAGGCCTGACACCCGGACGCGCCCCCCCCTCTGGGACAACCGGCCGCAGAAGTAAAGGGCCAGCATCCCGCCATGGCTATGCTTCCCGCGGGACAATCTCGGGAGAAGGTCCTGGAAGAGGTTCGCAGGCCGATTTTCCGAGGGAAAGGGCGAGGTGGGGAGGGAGCGCCCCTGGCCCTCCCCGCCCTCCCTTCTCCCGCTCACCCGGCATCAACAGCGGCGGGGCTGCCCTGCAGAAACGTAGGCGAGGTTGTAGTGTCGCCCTCCGCCGCTCGGGGGCAGGACGACCTGCTGGCTCGACCGCAGCGGCCCGCGCCTCTCTTGGCGGAGGCAGGCGGAGGCGAGCCTGCGGTGTCCTCTTTCATTGGCCCGGCGGGGGCGCGGCCATGTTGGAGCAAGCGGTGCCTTCCGTGCGGTGGAAACGCCATGGCTTCACCGGTACCGTCCGGGAGCGCAGCCTCCTACCTTTCCTCCTAGCTCGAGTGTTGGTGCTGAGAGGCGGCGGCCGGCGGGATGGAGAGAAGTAAGATGAACCTGCCCAAGGGGCCGGACACGCTCTGCTTCGACAAGGACGAGTTCATGAAGGTGCACGCCTGGGCTCTGCTCCCCGGAGCCGGGCCGTGGGTGGCCTGCCCTCCTTGGCCCTCCGGGGCCTCTCCTCGGGCTTCTCCTGCGGGCTTCCTGGGCTGTCCCCGCCCCGGACGGGTCCTCGGCGGGGACCTCACTGCACTTCGCAGTGAGTCTCTTGGCCTCGGGTGGGCTAGGTGCAGCCTGGAGAAAGCACTCCTGTGAAATCGTGCACATTGAATGAAAAGGCCTGAAAGTTCAGGGCAAGTGGTTTTGAGCTAAACGTAAAAGCCCTGGACCCGTAGGACCCGCCTCTGGTACCGTGCGGCACAGTCAGACCGCCGCTCCCCCGGCCTGACAGAAGCCTCCCAGTGCCTTGTGCCTAGAAGCTCAGCGACTGTGCGTTGAACACATCTCTGAACACACGTACTTACCAGGAATCGGGTCAAAAAGGCACTTAACCTAATGTTTATGCCTGACTTTCGTCTTAAGCTCCCGGAATGAGAAATCTGAAAGACTGTACTGTCCTTACTGGTTCTGGTCCAGTACTACAAAGCATACCAAGCTCCTTTTCTAATGTTGCCCTACTTCTCTTTGTGAGGTCAGCCTGAAGCTGGCAGCAGATAACTGTAGGACATAAACTTACAGAATAGAAATTTAAACTGAAAAGACTTTACTGACAGGAAAGGTTCATCAGACATAGCCTTGAAAATGTCCCAAGGTTTGAATTAGAGCCAGGAGGAGCTTTATCTGTTTTTTTCTGTATCCCTCTGGGTCTGTACTTAAACTATCAAAACGTATATGTTTAATTTCTAAGGATTGGGATTTAGTAGCTGGTTTCAGTGTTAAAAAGTTTTGGCTCTGTAGGTACCTAAAATTCTGAAAAGAGTTTGAATTTCTTACTTTTTTATGGCTTCAAGTCACAATATGTTTTTTTTTTTTTTTTTTGGTTTAAACCAGCTAGTTCCTTTTTGATACTTGCATTCAGATCACATCTCCCAAACTCTGGCTTTAAAAGTGCTTATGTCTGGATCCTCTGCAGTGTGGCCATATCATTTTTAATATGTAGGGATGTCTAGACGAAGGTATATTGTACTCTTGTTCTTGCATGGTGATGTTAAGCCACTGTAATAAAAGGTGTAAATTGAATGGAGTGTCTGAAGGAGAGCACAGAGTGAATTCTCTGATCCAGAAACCTTTTGTTAACGAAGGACACGTGATGAGGAGAGAGGTCATTGGAAGAAGAAAAAGGCACACACACAGACTTAAAGAATGTCAAAGCACGGAAGTCTCTTTAGCTTGTCTGTCTTTGGACTTCATCAGGCTTTCTTTGGGCCTAACACTAGCATTTTCTCGCACTTCCTCGCCCCGCCATCTTTCTCACTCTGAGCTGACAGAATGCCTTTGGTCAAAGCAGCTTTGGAAAATAGAAATCTCAAAATAGCAGTTCTAAAGTAGGACTTAGAGGTAGGAAGAGAGCAAAACTGGGAAAGTGGCTAGAATGCCAGCAATTCCATATTCTTTCAAGGCTCTGACATTTCTGAATATAATGTACAATTTGTAGTGTTAATGAACGTGACCCCTTCATACATAGAAGGAAAATACATGGAACAGCTGTTCTGTGTAAAGTGGTATTGATCTTCTATGTGGGAGCTGGAGATAAAGGTTATATGCAATTTGTGTTTCCGTCAGAGAGATGTTAAGTTACAGTTCCGAGGCAGAAATGAGTGGAGAGCTTGCTGTCGGGGTGTGTATTTCTACATAGGTGTCTTTTTTGGCACATTTGGAATGAGACTGGGATGGTAGAAAGGGAGATGGGGTGGGGGGCTGCGGTTGCACCTTGGACACTGCATGCATTGAGGGGTCCACGTTGATGCAGACTTCATGGTAGAGCTGCATTCAGGTTTACAGCAGGAAGTTGTATGGTCATATCTGTTGAGTTCGAGCTGACTGGTGGCAAGAGACTACTTAAAAAGTCATGTTTATGAGATCTAATGAGAAATAGAAGGGGAAAGGTATGCAAAAGAGGTAGGTGATCAAAGTGCAGGAATGGCAGATGGGGAAGGGTCACCTGGGGCAGAGGCACTGGCAACATCATACTTTGTCAGCTTAGAAATACGAAAATCCTTTGGGTTGACAGCCAAATAATAGATGAGCAGGACATAAGGTATTGGTAGTAGGGGGAGAAAGTGGCATAACAGATAGATTAGACCATTTACATGGGTGTGCTATTGACATCACATGTAGCCTTCCTCTTCCATCTCAACATATGACTTCATCTCCAGTCGTACAGAAAAATTAGCAGCCATCCCACGGGACCTCCTCCATCCTGCTGATCATGAGCCCATTCTTGTATTTGTCCCCTTCTCCTCCTCGCCTGGTACGGGGAGGGGCTCTCCTTCCTCCTCGGGTTCAGTCTCCACTCTGGCACAGAATCCATGCCCTCCCGCCCTTCCAGGAGCCTGCGAGGATCCTCTCCCCTGCACTCCTTCCCATCATGCGCTCCTGTTTGATTCTCTCCCACTTGACTGCCCCACCTCTAGGTATTGCCCTGTCACTGTCGTTCATCACAGCCAGTGCTCAGGGGTTGACTTGACTTTCCCACCTTCCACCCTTCAGGCCCTGTCGTTCCACTGAAGAGTTCTTACCAAAACTGTTTCTAAGTCAGCGCACCCGACCTTTCTCTGTCTCCTTACTCGACATCGCAGTAGACCAAATGCTCTGCATTGCTTCCTGTCTTTCTTCTACCTCTCTGATGTGTCTCCTGTGCAAAGTCATGCTCCTGGTAGCCACTGAATGCTAATTATGGGCTCAGCCCCGTGTTCCTTCCTTTCCCTAGATGACCTTTTGTGCAGCTTCATGACCACCTATCAGCAGGTAAGGCAGATTCCTGTCTCTGGGCCCACACGCCTCCTGAGCACCAGTTCTGTGTATCGGACTTGCTGACCTTTCTTCTCGGATGTGTCTGTGGCCCCTCAGACTCATCAGGTTCAAGACGGAATTCATGAGCACCTCCTCCACTGAAAACCACCTTTCTTATTCTATTGCCTCTCTCAGTAAACACTTCATCCGTTTAGCCTGGAGTCGGGAAACCAGAAGTCAACTCCTACTCTGTCACCTTTCCAAAATCTAGGGTGTCACACCCAGTCCTGTGGATTTCGCTTCCTAAACCTCTTGAGTCCATATACTTCTTTCCATCTCTTCTCGTACCTTTGCAGTGCGCCCTTGCCATCACACCGTAGAAGCTTCTCACCCAGTCTCCATGCGCCTTCCTTGTCTTCCTGGCCCCTGGTCTACACTGCAGGCAAGCCACTCTTGTCAGAATGCGGATGTGATCTTGTATGTACCAGGTGACTGGTCAGTCCACCAGCTCTTGAAAAACCATTTTCCCACGCACTCGAACGTATTTCAAAGAGAATCAGTCCCCCATGGGGTAGTTTTCCTTGGTAGACAGTTTGTTTCTGTGCTGAGCCAGTCTGCCTCCTTCGAACTTCTCTGTGTCAGTTCCTCTCTGGAACCTGTGGCTTCGTTGGCACCCCGGGTAGGCACATGAAGACCTTTTCCATGAGAAGTGAAGGCAGGAGCCCTCTGGACGGTGAATGTATGTACCCTCATGTTCCATAGGTAAAAGAACCGTGTGTGGGGGGGGGGGGGGGTAAGTCCTTGAGGCTCCTCCGTGTTCTAATTGGGTGAACTGGGAATTTTGAGACAGGCAGCAGGTCCTGTGTGTCCTTGTTTGCAGGGAGCATGCATTCTGATGGACAAAACGGAAAAGGGGAAGAATGAGCAGCTGCTCAGATCTGTTTGTACTGTGCTGGCTGATTAGCTGTGACCTGCAGATGTGGGTCCCATCCTCGGCTCTGCTCTCTGCCTGCTTATGTCTGACTTGGGGCAAATCACTCGCCTCCGGCCTTCTGTTTGCTTGTTAGTATAATGAGGTGGTGCTTATCTATGTGATCTTTGCCGGCTCCTCTGAAAAGACTCCAGTCCATCCTGGCTTGCAGATAAGGAAACTGAGGCCTGAGGTGTGATGACTTCCTTTAAAGCCACACAGCTAGTTGGGGCCAATCACAGGCCAGATCTCCTGACCCCCCACGCATCAGTCCTTGGAAATCCTACTGTAATATGTTCCTTTCCAGAGGCCACAGGTGGGAACTGAGGGAAGTGGGACAATCAAAACATTAAGAATAGCGCAGAAGATGGCACAATGTCCGCATGCCTTGGCACCTGCATTTCACCAATAGGGCCACCTCTTACCTTAGAAGAAGTTCCCACAGGGCTGGTGATCTGGATGCCTGGCCTGGAGCTTAGCTACGGTAAATGGGACCAGAGGGAGTGATGGCTGTTTGAGGTGGACTTTGTTGACGGCGGCTGGAGATAGCAGCTGACAGAGGAGGAAGAGAGGGAAGAGTGACAGACAGCAGATAGCCGCAGGCCCGCATGTCAGCCACTGTTGCCCAGGGCCGCCCATCCCCAGGAGCTGTCTTCGTATCACAGGAGCTGAGTGCTTACCCTGTGGGTTCTTAGTTCGATGTCACGTCTTGATGACAAGATTCCATTCTCTTCTGCATCAGTTTGAGACAGACATCGTAATGACATTCTAATTAGCCAAATATGGAATGTAAGCGTGGAACTCATTTTATAGAGAAATTTTCTTATGTGAACTACTTTCCCTGATGATAGAGGAGTTGTGACGATGTAACATCAGATATAGTTTATCTGATTGGCACTTGTAAGAAGGGTTCCCGGCAAAAAAGAACTGTTTTTTTTTTTTTGTTGTTGTTGTCCTCCCTTTTGATCTTTCCTTTCCATTCTTTTTTTTTTTTTTTTTTTTTTTTTGTCTTGTGAGCGGTCATCTGATTTATAAAAAGATGCAACAAAAAGTAAAATGGTAACAAGATAATCAGTTTCAAAACATAAAAAAATGAGTGTCTTTAGCCATAGCTCAGAACAGAGGAACTGGGTAAGGAGAATTGCTTGTATGAACTGGCAACAGGAAAAGTTGGTAAAGGAGAGCTGAGGAACTCTATTAAGACATAGGAGTGAGGGGCTCCATCCTCATCTGGCATTTGCTCAGTGTCGTCTATATGGTTAGAGATGTCCATGATGGGAACTCCAGCAATCTTCTGGGTCTGGGTCAGCTGATGCCACAGTGTAACACTCTGAATTTCTTCCGTACTGAGCAGTCATCTGCATAGTTTGTCTTGTGTGTACGTGGTAATCGTTTGAATATTGGCTCTTTCTCAATCCTTAGAGCCTCTTGATACTTTCACCCCGGTTTCTCAGTTTCAGCCATTACACAGTCAGTTGTACAACTGGTACACTTGGCACACAGCCCGTCCATCATTGACCGGTCAAGTTTGGCTTAAATAGAAAAGTTGATAAAGTCGGTACCAACCAGGATGTGGTAAGTCGACCCAGCTGTGTGTTTATATTGGAAAAAGCAGGAGGGATGTTGGGGGACTTCTCTTTCCTTGAGTGCATGGGATCCTTCTTTTCTTTCTTTTTAGGTTTTAATCTGTCCTTCTCTCAGAGAAGGATCTCAGAGCTAAGCATTCGCTTCCCGGTCACATACTTTCTTGCTTTCTCTTCCTTCCCCGTGTTCACACCATGCCCATTTCTCCTTGCTTTTGATTTTCGAATTCACTCTTTGTAGTACCATAAAACTTATTTAAATAAAATGTTGGCCTACTAAGTTATTGATTATTAGTAAGTTCTTTGTTCAAAATTTGAGAGCTAGAAGTATTATGTAAATATATCTTTTTGTTATTTAACTAGTCTTACAACATTTAGCATCAAATTTCTTGAAACATTTAAACAAATTAATCACAAACTGGGGCTTGGGCTCTTTCTTTCTTTCTTTCCTTTTTTTTTAAGTAATCTCTATACCCAACATGGGACTTGAACTCACAACCCTGAGATCAAGACCTGCACGCTCCAGTGACTGAATGAGCCAGGTGCCCTTTGGGCTTTTTGTTTTTAAGTTCCTCAGGTGAGGGGCTGCCTTAGTGGCTCAGAGGGTTAAGCTTCTGTCTTCAGCTCAGGTCATGGTCTCAGGGTCCAGGGATCGAGCCCTGCATGGGACACTCTGCTCAGCATGGAGCATGATTCCCTCCCTCTCTGCCTACTTGTGATCTCTCTGTGTGTCAAATAAATAAATAAAATCTTTTTAAAAAAAAAGTTCCTTAAGTGATTCTAATGTGTGACCAGTGTCGAGAACTGTAGCACTGGATAATTCCTTTAAATAGCTCAAGAAATTAATTTTGAAAAGCGAACTAAAAGCCTACATAGATTATGATTGGTGTTAAATTGAGGGGAAAAAAGAGATAAAGAGAAGACATCAGCTGGAACAGAGTGTAATTAGGTACTCAAATATTTGTTAGATGGGGATAAATACATTTACGGAATGTAGGTTTTTTTTTTTTGTCTCTTCATAAATATGTCAAATGGGTATATAAATTCAACAAAGGAGTTTGATATAAAATTGATTAAAATGTTAGAACAGAAGTTTTTTAGAATTTCAGTGTTACTATTTCATGATGCTTTTAAGATGATCTCTCTGTAGATGGTGGGAAGATCTTGTTAGCATATGTTTTTAATTTCTCAAGCTTGAATAATTTAGTCACCGAACAAAGATTTAGAATGAGTTTTGGAAGACACAAGTCCTAGATTATGTCCCCACCTAGCTGGGTCAGAGATTTGAGAGCAGGGGCTGGAGGGATGAGCTCCAAGGACATTTTTGTATACATGCTGATACCTTGGGTGGGAACACTCTTCCCACACTTCCTGTGGCTAGCTCCTTTGTGTCATTT
Source organism: Mustela putorius furo (assembly GCF_011764305.1). Classification (NCBI taxonomy): domain Eukaryota; kingdom Metazoa; phylum Chordata; class Mammalia; order Carnivora; family Mustelidae; genus Mustela; species Mustela putorius. Next base: position 196,660 of record NW_025421750.1, on the reverse strand, counting down.
GGATTCAACTCATTGTTCTATATTTCCTGGTTCATCCAAGTTAAAATACATCCCATTTGTCACTCAGACCTTTACTATGTCCTGTTTTCTTTTTAGCTGTGATCACTATTCATTAATCACTATTTGATCACTGTTCATTAATATAATGTTTGTTTACATATTTATTTTCTCATTTCTGCATTAGAGTATCTGCTCCTTAAAAGCAGAGACCTTGTCTTTTCTTTTCATGACTGTGTCCCCAGGTCTTAGAGCAGAGCTGGAGTTGCATGATAAATATTTGAGGAATATTTATGGGATATACAGGGACATTTATTCATCTCTGTTGTCCATTGTTTTTCAAGAATGGTTGGAAACACACACATACGTGAGCTCACACAAACTTTCTATGTCTTTCAACCCCTATGTAGTGTGCAGATTAGTGCTTAACTATTTTGGTTTTTTGTCTCGATGAAATGGGACATGTTTCAGCTCATAAATTTCATATGCCCTCTTAGTACTTCTCATCATTACAGAGTGATGGTTCTGGGGGATTCTGCTTCTCGTGGAGATAGTATATAGTGATTTTATAAGTCCATGTATCTGCGAAGGAGTGTTTTACTTCTTGGCAGCTTAGAGAACTTCAATCTTTCCAAATTCCATGTAATTTTCATAGCATTAAAGCTATTAATTTCAGATTATTGGTAAGTTTTAAATGATTAATTCCCAGGTTACTTTGAATTAGTCTTTGTTTGCCATCCCTGATTGCAGCTAGTTAGTAAAGTAGCTAAACTTTTAAACTCTACTTGGTTTTAATTTTGAGTGATGTCACTGCTTCTCTCATGGTTAATGGTTCTTAATTACCTGCAGCTTGTCTGGTTTGCTCATTTATTTTCCTGTGTTCCAATATCTCTTGTGATCTCCCAACTTCTGGCCTTTTGGGGGATTTGTACTTGAACTGGGTTCAGATAGGAAATACCCCTGAGTACAAAGAGAAGATATCTTTTCTTCAAGACTTTGGGTTAAATTAAGGGGTGCTCTGAGATTTTAAGGCAAATTGTCACGAGTCAGCCTTTATCTACAGTTACTTATCTCTGTAATCAGATTTTTCTCAAGACACAAAATACACGTACACACAAAAAAAAAACACAGATACAGTTTAGATGCCGACTCAAAAATTGTCAGCCAGGGCTGTTGAGTCCACATTTTTTAATCATCCCAGGTGATTGATTATATTAAGTGAATATTAGCAGTTACAAAATAAGTCTACAGTAATACAATGTACTTTTATCATTTTTTTTACATTAATGGTTTTTGGTTAATTATTCCTGTTTCTTAAAAAATAATTTAAAAAAATATAGCTCTTCTGTAGTCCGAATGTTTGTGTCCCCTCTCAAAAGTCATATGTTGGAGGGACGCCTGGGTGGCTCAGTGGGCTAAGCCTCTGCCTTTGGCTCAGGTCATGATCCCAGGGTCCTGGGATCGAGCCCTGCATCGAGCTTTTGGCTCAGCAGGGAGCCCGCTTCCCTCCCTCTCTCTGCCTGCCTCTCTCCCTACTTGTGATCTCTATCTGTCAAATAAATAAATAAAATCTTTAAAAAAAAAAGTCATATGTTGGAACCCTAATCCAAGTGCCAAGTGTAATGACATTTACAGATAAGGCCTTTAAGAGATTATTAGGTCATGGTGGTGGGGCCCTAACAATGGGATTAGTGCCCTTATGGGAAGAGACGGGAGAGAGCCAATGATATGATATATTACATATAATATATGAAATATTATTATAATGCTATATTATTATATCAATAAATGAAATGCAATAAATAAATAAATAAATAAATAAAATTGCAATGCAATAAATAAATAAATTACAATGGAAGATTATTCAGCTTAACAAAGGAAGGAGTGTGGGTGATGTCCCTGGTGGGCCATGCTGGCTCTTGGCTGGGACCTAAGCCAGGCCCGGACTGAAAACCTGCATCGTCCCACCAACTTGGGGTTTCCTGCTATCTGCCCCCCAAAGGACAATGTCCAGTGTCAGAGCATGGGGGCAGAAATAGCCTCAGTTAGTTCCTACACGAAGAGTAGCTTTGGAAACTTCTGAAAACCCAACTCATCATCCATCTGGCTATGAAGGGACATCTACAACATTAATCCCATGACCCATGTTTTACTTTGTAGAATTCCAAACATTCAACAAGCTTGTGAGTGGTCTATTTCTTTGCAAGCTTAGGTTGCTGCTTCTTGCCTTTAAAAGCCAAGCACTGTAGTTGCTCCCGTAGATCGGTACAGTCTTTTACAGTTTTCAAAGCACTTATGAGTTCTTCCCCTATTCTTTACTTCTGAAAAGCAAAATGTGTATCAGCCAATGATGTAATTAGTTTGAACAGAAAAGAACTTTATTGAACATTATCAAGGGCCTTGAAGAATGCCCGGAGGGCCAATGCCAGGTTCTGGGGCTGTACCACCGCCGCAGGACTGCCCAGGGGAGATAGTGCAGTGATACCCCAACAGTTGACCCTGGATGGAACCGTGGGCATGGCTGCTCAGAGAACTCCAGTCTTTTGCATCCATCCTTAGAAACAGATCCTACCTACTTGGTGTGCTTCTTCTTCTCCCATCAGAGCCTCATGTGGGTGCATCTGATGGGCAGACCTTGTATCATTTGCAAAGTAATTTCTGGCTTCTCTTGGGGTAGAAAGTCAACATGGGAAAATTCCTCAGAGGTAGGAAGAGTGTCCAAAGGATGCTGGCTGTTTCAAATTACAACAAACATGACAAACGATACCACTGACCATCAGAAGTGGGGTTTTAATGTCTTGAAACAGTTATTATTGGGTTTTAATGTTACTGGGAATCATTTACTGTAGGTTCACAAGATATCTGATAAGAGAGCACCTTTTAGATTTCTCTAACCAACAATATCTGCATTCTGATCCTGCAGAAAAAAGTTCTCTGGAAGTGCTGACCAGTTTTGATTGCAATACGATTTCTCAGCTGATTCTTTTCATATCCTATTTGAAGCAGAGCTCAAAGCTCTGTACTCAGTGGGTGGTTGTATAATTGTTTTAATTCATTTGTTAAACATAATTATCTTTTTCTCCACTTCTGTCCTATTCCTTTGATATATGCTCAGCAGCTTGGTCCCTAATGGATGTGATTAGAGCTTCCCACGGTGTGCATCATGTGAGGGAAGGGGTGTTACATCGTTAAGGTGGGGACACATCTTCATTTCATGTTCATGTTTCAGGGACTTAAGCTGTTTCTTTTGACACCTGGGGGCTAAGTTAATGAGAGAGTTCTTTGATAGCTTTATGTGAGCTAATTCTGCTTGTCACATGCTATAGGGGACCTGGAGAAGAGGGAGGAAGTCAGAGAGCAGAAGATAGGTGGGGTGCCTTTGTTCAGTGACCATCCCCTCATGTCAACCACCAACCCAATCATTAACTCTGGGCGTTTAAACACAGACATCCTGAGACAGATCAAAGACAGGTTCTTGGCAACAGGTCAGAACATATTCTTGGGAAAAAGAGTTATGCTAGTGGACCCTTGTGAATCTGAGGTGTCTTCCTCCTAGAGACCTGGGTGTTTTGTAGACAACCTCTCATCCACCTTTTTGCAATGTCCCCGCAAGGCACTTATTCCCAAGTCTGGGAAAACTGAAGAATATTAGACTCTGTGCTCTTAGAGATCAGGGAAGGTGTCAATGAATCATCCTTCTGGGTTCTAACCTAGACTGACAACAGATAAGAACCGAGTTCAATCAAATGTGATAGGTATTGAGGGCTAGATGAGTCAGCATGGCTTAGATTCAAGACCAAAATAGTCTTGAATCTTCCTGTGCCCTGAATTGAAAAATGGTGCCCAGGGAATAGTGTACCTGGCCCGATCCAGCCATGCTTACCCCAAGAATATGAAGATTTCCCCCTGCATTTTCTTTTGAAAGTTTTATGGTTTTAGCCTTTACATTTAAGTCTACAATCTATTTCCAGTTAATTTTTGGATATAATGTGAGGCAAGAGTGATGATTTGTTTTCCCATACATACATGCAATGATAGAAATGCTTTCCAGCCTGCCGCCAAAAAGAATGGGCCTGGGTCTTTCCTACTGTTTCCTGGCAATGGTCCAGCACAGCTTTCCTTCAGAGCAGTCAAATAACTGAAAGAAAATCCTCAAATTTAACAATCTTGTCTACTGGGTTTCAATGTAAGTTCATGCATTTTATCCACTCCCCCTTTTCAACCTGCTTTCTATAGAGAACATCAATTCACCTGTTGGAATTGAACCTGAAAAAAAAAAAAAAAGGGCAACAAATTAAGCCACTTACAAGAGTGTCACGAAGTACTGACCTTTTATTCTTAACACAGTGACTGGACAGAACCCCTATTTTTGCGAGTAAAAAAGAGCAGGCACCCCTTCTCCATCCTATGCGATGGTGCACTTCAAAGCCTTGTCTAAGCAAATCTTAGAATGTTGAAGTTGTAGGGAACAGAATGTTCATCAGTTTGATGAACGTTGGAAACAGTGATCTTTGCAGCTTCGGTTTATAACAGTGAGCTTGTGCATTCTTGGATAGCTGTCCATTACTGATGTGTGCCGGAGTAGTTTTACAGTTTCACCTGAGGAAGGAAGACTTTATGTTTTACGAAGACTCCAGAAATTCTGCTCTTAAGGCTAAATGCATACAGCAACATTTATTACACAGAAAATGCAGCAAGTCTACAAGACCAGAAGCATAAGTACTGATGAATGGATGGAAGCAGTAGCTAGGACTATAGACAATCCTATAGCAAGAGAAGACTGTGATGCTTCCGGATGGTCCAGGAAATCTTCTGGAGGCTTCAGTACCTGGTGTGATCATTTAGTCGTGAAAAGGGCACATCAGAAGGGGTGGTGTGGTGAGCAAGGGCACAGGACAGGAGCCGAGCACATCTGGCAGGTGGCAAGTGGACTGTCAAGGTGGGGCCGTGAGAGACTGGGGTCAAGGCAAGCTGCCAGGAGCCAGGAAGCCTCCAGAAAGCCCGAATATCCCAGGATAGCATATTCTCAAATCATGATGATAAGGCTTACGACGATTTAAATGCTGTTAAATGGGAATTTTGCCTTTCAAACCATGCTATACCTTTGATTGTAAGATGTATCCCAATTTCAAAGATGTTAGATTGTGTGGGGGGAAAAGCACAAGTCAGTGTGCTAGCCAGCCTCGGGGAGGACCACGAAGATTTCCACATCCCAGTATCTGCATGTGTGTTGTACCCTCCCACATCTGGTGTGACTAACAGGATATAGCAGAATTGGGGGTAAATCAGTTACAGAATTAGGTTATGAAAGACACTGAGGCTTCTGTTTTGTTCTCTCTCTCTTTTCCTCTCTTTCTCTCTCTCTCTCTCTCTCTCTCTCTCTTTCTTCTTCTATTCCCCCTCTCCTCCCTCTCCCTCTCACTCCCTCCCTCTCTCTCTCTTTCTCATTTATCATTAGCTCTTGTGGAAATGCAGGTATCCCTGTAGATACCCGGGTGGCAAGGAACTGAAGCCCTCCACACCTGCCACCTGCACAGAATTGAGGTCTGTCCATCATCACATGTCCTTCAAACAGCTTCAGCCGGCTATTTGATGGCAATCTCATGAGATACCTCAAGGCAGAAACACACAGCTCGACAGCTTCCAGGTGCCTGACCTTCAGAAACGGTGTGAGATCATAAGTACTTAAATATATAGTTTGGGCTGCTAAGTTTGGGGGTAATTCATTGCAAAGCAATAGAGGAACGATTCTATACAAAGACTCAAAATATGCCTTATTCCCTATGTGTACTCAGCGTCAGTCTGACGTTCAGAAAGAGATATGCCTGCCTGAGGCTGCTTAGAACATGCAGTGCCTCAGAGCAGGGGGAGACATTAAAGAGAGGTAACAAAAAATGGGGAAAGGGAAGAAGCATTTTGCTTTTCTAGGTCCTTCTTTTTAACGAGTAGTAAATATACTTTCCTAGAAAGAAATAAACACAGAAGGAAAGAGTAGGATGAAAGTTACCTTTATCAGCCTATAAACAGATACTCAAACCAAAAACACTGGAAACTGCAAAAAGATGCCAACTGTTTTTAAAGAAATGGCACACGACGTTAGGTATGAATAACTTTCATGCAAATTGAAGAGGTAGACATGGTCGAATTGTTCAGGAGGCACCAAAAGAATGTGAATAACATTCTATTGAAAGGAAGGAAGACTGAGATTCTGAAAAAATATTTTATTAGGTAAAAGAATGAATAAATAAATGTATATATATACATATATATATAAGTTTCTAGGGTTGCTATTTCAAGATACCAGAAGCCTGGAGGCTGAAACCACAGAAGTGGACAGTGTCACATTTCTAGAGGCTACAATGTTGGTAGGACATGCTCCTTTTGTAGGTATTGTGGATGGATCTACTCCAGGCCCCTTTTCCAGCTTGAAGCGTTGCTCTGGCTTTGGACTTCTTCACCGGGCCTTCTCCCTCAGTGCATATCTGTGTATCCGCACTCTCCCTTCTTAGAAGCGCACAAGTCCCCCTGAATTAGGGGCCCAGTCTACTCCAATATGACCTCATCCTAGCTAGTGACATCTCCAGGGACCCTATTTCCAAATAAGGTCATGCTCCCAGGTGCTGGGGTTTAGGACTGGGATACTTCATATGCATAAACACATACACACACACACACACACACAAACGTGTGTGTGTGTATATGTATTCCTATATATATATCTATGTATATAGATAGAAAGGGAGGAAGGAATAGACGGGAAAAAGAAAATACGCCTAGCGAGTTAGTAGACTTCACCTTTAACTTTTCAACAATGACCTTCAGAATGAACGACTGAAATTCTATTGAAAGAAAAGACCTGCATAGGTCAGTGAAAAATAAACTCTACATAGGGGGATGCAGAGGCTAGTATAGATTTTGTGGAAAGAGAAAGGATGAAAAGGGCTAGTCCGTATGTACCCAAAGGAATCCTCAAAGGCTGCTTTTCCGAGGTCTTGAGAAGAGACAATGGAAAGACACCCGATCCCTGAACAGAGAAAGCAACCATTGCAGAACAACAAGGGATCCTCTTAGAAAGACATGGCTATCCTCAAGGTGTCTGCATGCGATGAGAAAACTCCCTGAGATCCACCACATTCAAGCCCATCCAACAAGGCTCCAGACACTTTTTGGAAAGCTTGTCTTTCTTTCATGGAGAGAGAATGAGTGAGAGAGAGCATGAGAGAGGAGATGGTCAGTGGGAGAAGCCGACTCCCCAAGGAGCTGGGAGCGGGAGGCGGGATGAGATCCTACCAGTCCGGGGTCATGACCTGAGCCCAAGGCAGTCGCTGAACTAACCGAGCCACGCAGGCGCCCATCTCCAGAAATGGGTCAGCAACAGCTGAGGAGCACCTGGGCAGCACCCTCAGTGAAGTGCCCAACTCTGGGTTCTGGCTCAGGGGGTGATCTCAGGCTCTTGAGATTGAGCCCTGAGGCTAGCTCTGGGCTCAGGGCAGAGTCCACTAGGTCTCTCTTTGGGTCCTGCCCTTCCCCCCTTCCCCATGAAGAGTGCTCTTGCCCTGAAACCAACTAGGAAAAGCCTTCACAGAAATAAACAATGGTTGAGAGGGGGAGGGGGGGGGGAGAGAAGCGACTGACCCAGGGCGAGCGGGAGGTGCCCCGAGATGCTGCCCGCCCTGCCAGGGCCCGGCTCGCTCAGCCGCCACCGCCCTCGCCTCGCGACACCGTCGCAGCCACCAAGGCAGCAACTCCCGCCGCCCCCCCGCCCCGCCCCCCCCGCCGCCCCCCCCGCCCCGCCCCCGCCGCCCCCCCGCCCCCCCGCTGCAGCCCCCGCCGCAGGGAACAGCTGAGCCCAGGGAGCCTTGGCGCAAGCCTCCAGGAGGGCCTCCAGTGCCCTCTGAGCGTGTTCTCTTGGGGCAGCGGGGGGGCCAAAGATCCCTCAGGGAGGAGGCGAGGGCGGCGCCCAGGCGTCCCCGGCGGGGGAGGGGCAGGCAAGACCTGCAGGGAGATCCCCTTGGGATTGTTGGCGCTGCTGCAGGGCTTCACGCTGCACTTGGCGACGCACCAGCCTGAGGACCCTGCCCTGCATCTGGCTCTTTCCTGAGCAGGGAGCCTGTTTGGCCCTCTCTCTCGGCCTGTCTCTCTCCCTCCTTCTCCTCTCTGTCTGTCCAAGGAAGGAAGAAAAACTTCCAAGAAATCATCAAACAACCCTCCTGATTCTTGTCGTTCATGAGGACCCCATGCGTCAACATTTGATTTTTACTTCTTGAATGGAAGGGATTGCTTGTTTGATAGACGCATTTGACAGAAAGACAGACACAGTGAGAGAGGGAGCCCCCTTGGAGAGGGAGTACAAGAAGTGCAAGTGGGAGAGAGAGAAGCAGGCTTCCTGCTGAGCAGAGAGCCCCAGGCAGGGCTTGCTCCCAAGACCCTGGCATCAGGACCCCAGCAGAAAGCAGCCACCCAGGTGCCCCACTCCATGATTAAATCCGTTTTTCACGATTCAGTCCGTTGCATTAGGCAACACGCTTCGAGGTCCTCCTCCACTCGGATAACACTAACCCAGAGGTTGTGTTTTCCTTGGCACTTTTGTGATCACTGAGCATTTTAGGAATCTTTGCATGGGTTTCTTGGCTGATGATTTTCTCCTTGGCATATTTCTGTGCAAGGATTTTCATTGTTTTGAAGGTACCTACCTATCCTTCTTGATTCCCAGTTATCCTCTCTCGAGTTGTATACAGTTCCTTAGGTGGTATCTCCATACAACCTTTCATACTTTTCGTCTTGTCCTTTGCTGGGCAAGATTTTGTGTTTGGAACCTTGGATTCGTAGAGTCCAACTTCCTAACCCTTCTTGGGCTTCCCGTTTCTGGTGGTGTGCTCCACTCATCTCTGCCACCTCCCCCCCAGATCCTCCAAAGGGTTTCCTATTGTATCTTCCAGACAACTTCTGATGTCTTCTTTCGTATGTAGGCTCCATCAGTCTGGAATAGCGTTCGGACCTCTTCTGTTCCACGTGGATATTCACGTCGTTTAGCACCGCTTGGTCAAAGTCTGCCCCCGTGTGTTGGTCTATTTCCTCGGGTCATTTCAAGAGACCTTTTGTAAGACATCCTATCCCATCAGATTCTCCTCTCACTCTCTTTCTCCCTCAGTCTTGCTCTCGCTTCTTTCTTCAGATTTGCCGGGGAATGACGAGCCCTTTTCGTGTCCAGGGCAATAGGAGAACTGGCTTACCCACGGGCACAGGCACTTGCTAGATCAGAAACTGGATTGCATTGAATCCCTCCATCCAGTTGGGGTCCATTGAAACTGTACACTACCGTTCATCCAATCTCTGTACGTGTTCTATTCACCTAGGTAACCTATGAACATATGGACCATCCTCAGTCATCTTGGATGGTATTCTGATTGGAGCCTTGCTGGGTAGAGATGGTATAAAATCTTTGGAGAGACGAAGTCCTCCTTTTGCTCTTCTCATTAATAGGAGTTTCAAGCTTTGTTCGTATGTCCCAGGAGTCCATTTAATTTTCCTGAATTTTTAACTTCTATCTGATGACTTGGAGGAATTTACTTCCTGATTCTCATACTTTCTCCATTCTCTGAGAATATCTTTCTATACACATTTCAGTCTGTGTTTTTTTTTTTTCCATTTGTTGTACCTTCAGTGTTTCCCCCGCCCCTTCTTATACTCGCTATGATGTCCCCGTCTAGGTTGGTAGAAGTCTTGTTCAATTTTAGGTTTTCAATACTACCGAATTTTGTTTTCTGCTGCCTTCGAAAGCTGATTCTGTCCCTCCTCGAAGCAGCACAGCATTCTGTGTGGTTGTGGGTATTGATGCAATCTAACCAAGTTCATCTTTTCATTAGAGTAGAGAAACCATTGACATTTCATGAAAGGACTGAGCCCCTCAAATGATGCCCATTGTCTTGCATTTTCTTTGTTTCATCCCTTTGTACATCCCCATTTATTTATTTATTATTTTATTTCAATTATTTTTTTTTTAAAAAAACATAGAGTATATTTTTATCTCCAGGGGTACAGGTCTGTGATTCACCAGGTTTACACAACTCACAGCCCTCATAGATCTCTTATGAAAAATCCCTGTGTTTTTCTTTAAATGTTTTTATTTAAGTTTTTTCATTTTTCTCTTTGTTTTTAATTTTCATTTCAGCATACCAGTATTTCTTGTTTTTACAACAAACCCCCAGTGCTCCATGCAATCGGGGCCTTCTCTAATACCCACCACCTGGTTCCCCCAACCTCCCACCCCTCGCCCCTTCAAAGCCCTCATATATTGATTTTCGCAGTCCTTAGTCTCTCATGTTTCCCCTCCCCTTCCAATGTATTTAATTTATATTTTTAATTCTAAATTTTCATTTGTAATTTCAAGTTTCATTTGAATTAATATATTTAATTTAACTTCATTTAAGTTTTATTATAATTTTTTTTAAAGGCTGATACATGCTGTCGGCCCCCAAATATGCGGTCTCAGAAAGTACACAGAAAATGGGGAAAGGGAATGTAGACTTACAAAGAAGAACCATTTCGCTTTTCTAGGCCCTTCTTTTTAAAGAGTAGAAAATATACTTTCCCAGAAAGAAACAAACTCAGAAGGAAAGAGTAGGATGAAAGTTACCTTCATCTGCCTATAATTAGATACTCAAACCAAAAACACTGGAAACTGCAAAAAGATGCCAACTGTTTTTAAAGAAATGGCAGATGACTTTAGGTAAGAATAACTTTCATGCAAATTGAAGTGGAAGACAGACGTGGTCGAATTGTTCAGGAGGCACCAAAAGAATGAGAATCACATTCCATTGAAAGGAAGGAAGACTGAGATTCTGAACAAAAATGTTTTATTAGGTAAAAGAATGTATAATATATATATACATTATAATATATATAACCATGGTTTTATATAATGGTTATATATATATAAATATATATATATATATATATATATATATATATATATATATATATATTTTCTATGGTTGCTACTACAAGATACCAGAAGCCTGGAGGCTGAAACCGCAGAAGTGGACAGTGTCACATTTCTAGAGGCTACAATGTTGGTAGGACATGCTCCTTTTGTAGGTATTGTGGATGGATCTGTTCCAGGCCACTTTTCCAGCTTGAAGCATTGCTCTGGCTGTGGACTTCTTCACCGGGCCTTCTCCCTCAGTGCATATCTGTGTATCCGCACTCTCCCTTCTTAGAAGCACATAAGTCCCCCTGAATTAGGGGCCCAGTCTACTCAAATATGACCTCATGTTAGCTAGTGACATCTCCAGGGACCCTATTTCCAAATAAGGTCATGCTCCCAGGTGCTGGCGTTTAGGACTGGGATACTTCATATGCATAAACACATACACACACACACACACACACACACACACACACAAACGTCTGTGTGTGTGTGTGTGTATGTATTCCTATCTATGTGTATAGATAGAAAGGGAGGAAGGAATAGATGGGAAAAAGAAAATACGCCTAGCGAGTTAGTAGACTTCACCTTTAACTTTTCAACAATGACCTTCAGAATGAACCACTGAAATTCTATTGAAAGAAAAGACCTGGATAGGTCAGTGAAAAATAAACTCTACATAGGGGGATGCAGAGGCTAGTATAGATTTTGTGGAAAGAGAAAGGATGAAAAGGGCTAGTCCGTATGTACCCAAAGGAATCCTCAAAGGCTGCTTTTCCGAGGTCTTGAGAAGAGACAATGGAAAGACACCCGATCCCTGAACAGAGAAAGCAACCATTGCAGAACAACAAGGGATCCTCTTAGAAAGACATGGCTATCCTCAAGGTGTCTGCATGCGATGAGAAAAACTCCCTGAGATCCACCACATTCAAGCCCATCCAACAAGGCTCCAGACACTTTTTGGAAAGCTTGTCTTTCTTTCATGGAGAGAGAATGAGTGAGAGAGAGCATGAGAGAGGAGATGTTCAGTGGGAGAAGCCAACTCCCCAAGGATCTGGGAGCGGGAGTTGGTAGGAGATCCTGCCTGCCCCCGGTCATGACCTGATCCCAAGGCAGTCGCTGAAATAATCGAGCCACGTAGGCGCCCGTCTACAGAAATGGTTCAACAAGAGCTGAGGAGCACCTGGGCGGCACCTTCAGTGAAGTGCCCAACTCTGGGTTCTGGCTCAGGGGTTGATCTCAGGCTCTTGAGATTGAGCCCTGAGGCTAGCTCTGGGTTCAGGTCAGAGTCCACTAGGTCTCTCTTCGGGTCCTGCCCTTCCCCCCTTCCCCATGAAGAGTGCTCTTGCCCTGAAATCAACTAGGAAAAGCCTTCAGAGAAATAAACAATGTTTGAGAGGGGGTGTAATGCCAACTGAATATTACCCCCACCTTAAAAGACCACCAGAGACGTGAGTCAAAGCCAAGCAACAAGGGTCGTTTATTGCAGGTTCGAACCTGACCTCTGCGCTGCTCGTTGCCAATAACGCCGAGAGGTCCGGAGCTGGGTCGGTGCAGGATTTTTATAGACAGATACAAACAAGTTTTCGGGTGGGGCTGAGCTGAGCTGATTGATTGATAGTTTGAACAGGCATACTTGGCGTCCGTGGATTGGGTCAGGGAACCCGCACGCGAAAGCAGACAAAGCAATCTTACAGAAGCAGAACTGGCCGGTTAGCCCACACATGCGGAAAAAAAAGCACTATCAGGATATTGAAGGCCTGGTTACTATCAAGCCAAGGCCACTTTCCCTCTAATGAGGCACTAACATAAAGACAATTGGGAGTCTCCTGGTGAAATGTTACATTCCGGCTATCAAAGGTAAGGTAACTTCTTTGTTGTAAATTTCAAGGACATTTGCAAACCAAGGGAGACTCCTACCCTGCAGGACTGTGATTTCTGCAAGTTAACTATTTATCATTTTATGGCAGTCAGGGGTGCCTGAGGAATGCTACACATATGGAGGGGAGCGGGTGAAGGGGGGGGTGCAAGCAAGGCGCCAGCTTTTGCTTTGTCCTCAGCCAGCCTCCTGCTCCTTCATTCCCCCCTGAACAATTTTGACCCTTAAATCTTTAAGGGGGTTGAAGGTGGAAGGTCTCATCTTCTATAACTTCTTCTTCGTGCTGAATGGGGGCATAGAGCTGTCCTGTCCCTACCTACTGGGGTCAATATTGATCAGGGTAGGAATGTATAAGGGAGTTACGAAAGGTGGAGGCAGCTGAATCCAGCGCTGACAGTGAAGAGGCATCCTCGCGTGCAATAAGGATCGTCTGTCGTGGTGTAGTCATTGTAGCAATGGAGTCTCGGCACCAAGTAGAGAAAGATGGAACAAAGCAACATATTAAGGTTAATAAGGCGATAAGAATAAGAAGCCCGAAAAGGAGATTTGGCCATAGCCCTCCTCCAAGCCAGGAACTTAACCAATCACTAAAAGAGAGAGAGGGACCTTGTAGAGCCTTAATCTGGGCATTCATATCCTTAATTAGTCCTGTGATACTTTTGTGATAGTCTGGGATGTACAAACAACCTTCTGTCTTGATAATTGCACATGTGCCACCCTGGGCTGCTTTCAGGACATCTAAGGCCATCCTATTTTGTAGGACTGCCTTGCGTATCTGTGACAATTCGGTATTAAGTAGGGAGATGCCATTTAGTGAATCATTGAGTGCCTTTGTAGTATATTTATTAAAGGCTTCTACATGCCACATGACATCCTCTAGTCCCGCAGATGGAACAAAAATGGATGCTAAGTGATCATACCATTTAAAAACAGATCGCGTCCATCTTTATTTCAAGTTGGGGACCTGATGTGAAGTTATTACAGTCAGGGACTGTTCCATAGTGAGCTTTGAGGCTCCTTTTATGAGGGCTGTTCTATGCTTAGCTAAAGCATCTGTTTGCAATCGCACCTCAACAGAGGTGGCCTCTAGGATAAATATGACTAAGGGATGAAACCCATAAGAAGACCTTTGAGTGGTCCAGCCTTAACAATATCCTGATTACAGAGGATCACTGGCAAGAGAGAATACTTGTCAAGAGATAAGGGGAGTCCCCAATGCATCATACAATCCACTCATAAACAAAGTGGGGTCGTCCATTGTCTCCACAAGTCCATAATTAATCCTATGGAGTGCAATAGGCTGGCTTTTAGGCAATTTCATTATCCCAGCCACACATAAGGTGTTAGTTAAGTTATACAATTGTAGGGGAATCAATCCCATTTTCCAGTTGTTTAATCATGTGTGAGGGGGTTCTACTAATATCACCACAAAATAAAAAAGCAAGAAGATCATCTAAATGAGCTATTGTGTAACTTCTCTGAAGTTTACCTCAAATTGTTTAGCTTAGGTAAACAAACATTTAAAGACAATCAAATCTAGAATTTAACATCCATAAAGATGTGTTACTAAAACATAATTTTTCTCTCTAAAATAACCCTCATTTACAGAGATAGCCAAATCAGGACTAATACACTTGTGAAACAAGTCCAGTTTTAACAAACTTGGCCCATTATTTACATAAGCTCAGCAAGAACAGTTGAGTGTGATCATATAGATCTTTTAGAATCTGCTTTGCTGGAACTTCTTATAAGGAATCTCTGGGTTGAACTTTTAGTAGCCTCTCCGGGCCAGAAGCCAAGCCCTGTACTTGCCATCAGGCATGCCTGCAATACCTGTTGATTTGGGCGAGTTCCTCTTCTGAGTTTCCGCACCTACCAAAGAGTGACATTCTTTACTCACCTGGTGAGGCTGCTGGGAACACTGTAAGCAAGGTATCAGGCCAACAGTCCCAAGGGGCTTTATGGCTCCAGGTTTCATAAAGTCAACGTTAGTTCCTTAAAGCTGTCTGGTCATATCTGAGTCTATGCATGTCTTTCTCAAATATGACATTCCAGTCAAAGCCTTGGTAAAATAACCAGTTCTCAATGGTGTCCTGTTAAAGGAGAACAGATTCTTATTGAACTTATGCAAATGACTGATTGCCATGGAAGAAAGAATACTTACTGAGACCTTTTGGTTTCAGAGGGTTCATATAGAGAGAAAATTTGAATGCCTTGTGCACTTTCACATCTCTGTAAGTTACAGATAACTAGGAGGAAGTATCCCTGGTCTGGAAGAGCAAACATTAGAGAGAACCAGCAATGTTTAAAGTAAGACAAAACATTAAGAGACACAACATTATAATCTTTTAGTTCATTTAGTCCCATGTTAATAAATCTGGTGAATGCGGCTTTAGTTAGTTCTGGAAATTCTTACCCATTTCAGTTTTAGGATTTTCAAGTATATCAAATATCTGTATTTGTCCTGAAAGTCCTTTATAGGAATATCCTTGAAGATAAAACTCATTTTACAAGAGAATTAAAACAATTATAAATGACAAAAACTCAGAATGGATATGGTTAGAGCTAAAGAGACATGGGAGTTTACAATTTAGCTGCAAGGAAATCAGGTTATTTCTGTGATACATAACATTTCCATAATTAGAGTATCAAGCGATGATCTTTCCAAACATTAAAACTTTAGGAAGTGCATAGAATCTCTAGAATAGTTATAGTATTTTCCCAAATGTAATCCAAGGTTTATCATTGGTTCAGTAGTATTTCACGAGAAACTTCACATACCAAGGAAAAGCCCGAGTTAAAGAGATTTACAATTTAAATCTTGTCAACATTTGCTAAAATCTTAGAAAGTTTTGAAGCACATGCCTAAATATACTTAGGGATGTTAAACACCTGATAAAACAAAACATAGAAACTGGTTTTTCTGGGCAGGCAAAGAGAAAATCACTTACATTCTCGTAACAGGAGATCAATTAATCTAATAAAACTTTATCCTTTGAACAGAGAATTTCAGTCTTGTACTAATGTAATGTACCTTTAAAACCCATTCATTTAGGACAAAATTACCTTCCCTTACCTTCAACAAAATGTATTCCCATTCCTTAAATCTTTCTTACATATCTGCTACTTTCTTACATACAGAGTTTCCCTTATTTCCATCAGTCTTAGTTACACTAAGCAGAACTTTGTATTCTTAGAAACACCTTTAGTTATTAACCAATTGTGAACTGTTACACAACAGAATTCTTCAGGTGGCAAATTTATGAATCAGTTAAGTGGCAAACAAGTTTACCAACAGATTTAAATACTCTTAGTTTCTTTGCAGTAAGAAGTCAAAAGCACAAACCTACATCCAATAATTAACGACTTAGCATTTTATCCTGTTTGGTAAAGACCTAGATGTCCACAATTTAATTCCATTTGTCATCCAAGCAAAACTTTAAAACTTTAAGATTACCAAAGACTTTGAAAGCTACTTCAGCAATTACCCATTAGAACTTTGAGACAGACAATTAACCTTCAGTTTAGTTATTTCTTTGCTAACAAATTTTAATAAATAACATGAGCTTATTTGACCTTCAGTAAACCCCGAAGTTTCACATTTACTGCTGATAACTTAAAAGACAGGTCTTATCTTAATTAAACCAACAAACTTAACTTAGTTCCAACAGTGATTTACTTTCCACCTGGGCCCACTCCACTTTGAATGTTTACCTGAGACATGCGTGGGAAGATCTGGAGTGGGGGGTGTTAGGTCCAGGGGGTGCTCTTCTTGCTCCTTGACAGTGAAGAGAGAAGGAGCTGTGGTGCATGATCTAGAGGCCAGTCATGCAGGCTGCACACACGTTGGTACAGAAACACAGGAGAAGGGGGAAACAGAAGAAAACAAAGCGCTGCCAGGAAGCAGAGAAAAGATTCCCGGTTTTAGAGCTCATAAGGCCCAACAGAGGAGAAGACACCATGCTTTCCCATCAGCCAGGGGGGAGGGGTTAGGCAGTCCAAGTCAGGCCAGAGAACACAGGGAAACTTCCCCGAAACAAAGAGAGTTTCGGCAGCTGCTTGGGAATATTCCTTATAGTCTCTGTCTCGAGTTAGACCAACCCCAGTTGGCTCCAGTTATAGCCATTAACATGGGAAGTGAGTGAGGGAGAAGCCCCCACATCTATTAGGAGTAACAGAGAGAAATAAATCCAGAGTCCCCTTTGCTAGGGATGGCCCAGCAACCTGGGTTTACTAGAAGAAGGCTTATTTACATAATTATCATCCAATATGTCAGGAGGAAATTTACTAGCTGACTCATTGAATCTGGTTTTAGCTCTTAATACCTATCTCTTATATTCCCTCCCGATATGTACGATGTTGCAGACAAGGGGAGAGGGATCTTTCAGGTGCTGTCCTGCTCGCGTCCCTCGCGGGAACTTAGGAGCGTCTTAGCTAAGGTCTATCCGTATAAACCCCGGATCAGGCTACTCCATGGAGTAGATGACCGTTATGCTCTATGACGCTCCACGAGACTCAGGGTGAAGTCCACTCAGACTCCGAGGCCGAAGGCGGTGGAGCCACACAAACACATTCATACAGTCAGGCATTCCTCAGATTCAAAAGGGTTAGACACCCTCCCGTTAAACAGAATGTAACCTTCATGACCAGTACAAGGAACATATATCCACATTTAAAGACATAACATGGAGACATACATGAAGACATACATTGTTGGCCTCCGTGGTGGGGCTCGAACCCACGATCTCTGTGAGGCCCTCCTGGCCCCCGAGGTGGGACTCGAACCCACGATCTCTGAGAAGCCATCTCGGCCCCTGAGGTGGGACTTGTACCCACCATCTCTGAGAAGCCATTCCCGCCAGGCACGAGGGACGCCTCCCCCCCCATGGCCCGCTGGCAACACTATAGCGCGTCCGCCAGGGTGTATTTGCCAGCCACCGTCCTGGGACTCTAACCCAGGTCCTGGGACTCTAACCCAGGAAAAATCACAGAAAGGACAAGACACACAAGACATACATAACAACAAAGCATACGAAAAAAACATAGAGACAAAAGACAAAGCCCGCTTTCTTACCGATCGGTTGCAGTGACCCGTTGACAAGTTGTCTGGTGGGCTTGAAGGGGAGATCTCGGTGGGACCTCCAAATGTATTGCCAACTGAATATTACCCCCACCTTAAAAGACCACCAGAGACATGAGTCAAAGCCAAGCAGCAAGGGTCGTTTATTGCAGGTTCGAACCTGGACTTCTGTGCCGCTCGTTGCCAATAACGCCGAGAGGTCCGGAGCTGGGTCAGTGCAGGATTTTTATAGACAGATACAAACAAGTTTCGGGTGGGGCTGAGCTGATTGATTGATAGTTTGAACAGGCATACTTGGCGTCCGTGGATTGGGTCAGGGGACCCGCGCGCGAAAGCAGACAAAGCAATCTTACAGAAGCAGAACTGGCCGGTTAGCCCACGCATGCGAAAAAAAAAAAAAAAACTATCAGGATATTGAAGGCCTGGTTACTATCAAGCCAAGGCCACTTTCCCTCTAATGAGGCACTAACATAAAGACAATTAGGAGTCTCCTGGTGAAATGTTACATTCCGGCTATCAAAGGTAAGGTAACTTCTTTGTTGTAAATCTCAAGGACATTTGCAAACCAAGGAAGATTCCTACCCTGCAGGACTGTGATTTCTGCAAGTTAACTATTTATCATTTTATGGCAGTCAGGGGTGCCTGAGGAATGCTTACAAATATGGAGGGGAGCGGGTGAAGGGGGCGGTGCAAGGCGCCAGCTTTTGCTTTGTACTCAGCTAGTCTCCTGCTCCTTCACTTCATCATCAGCACCTACTGCTCTCCTCTCCTGGTGGTCTCTCCGGAATGGGTCTTCTCTAGGTCTTCTAGAAGGAGATGGGCACTTCCCCTCTACCCCTGTTGCCGGACCAACCTTACCTATCCTGCAGGGTCAGGTCGGCCTGGCCTTCTTTTATCTGTTGTTCTCTTCTGAATGGTTAGTTTTTCATAGATACCATGCTTTGCTTTTGTCAGGATTTGCCCTGGACTATCAAAACCCTTTTCTTGTGCCAGTGAAGCCTAAGAAAAACCCTGATGAGAGAACCAGGAACACGAACAGATCATATTTATCCTGAATGTTCCGTCCAAAATGAAAAATACATTTCTGAGGAGCCTCAAGATCTCTGAGAAGGGAACTTTCACCAACTCTGTCATGTAGGGGCATCAATTCCGATTCTGTGTCAGTTTTCCTACTTTCGCAGCTAGTAATTCTCTACCTCAGAAAGCCCACGCTCAACCGTTTCCTCTCTCAAAGGCAGTTGCTCTTAGAGTCTGCACATGGCACTTGGGGCCTGCTGGTCGTTGGCTACTGCGCTCTGTACTTTGGGTCTAACAGCTGCGGGGCATCAAGATGAGAACGTCTCTTGTTCTAAGACTTAATATAGTTTGGGGCACATGGTAAGCAATAATCACTTATTTTGTTGATCCAAGTGTTCGACCTTTCTTAATTATTCTAGTACCACAGTTTACTTGTTCTAAGACTTGTCCTCCCCCAGCAATTTTAATATCTCTTAAGGTGGCACTCACCTTGCACTTTATGACATATCCTAGTTTAACTGACAGCATTTCTCTTTCTTAGTCGAACATAAACTATAGTGCATCTTACCCTTGATGAAAGCTAGGATGCAATTAAATACTCTATTATGGTTACGATTCTGATATTTGAAATCCTCCAGTAGCTCCCTGTGCCCCCACAGTGTAGTACCTCACCTCCTCGACATTGTGTACAAACCATCTCACCCCCAGTGTTAACCCCGGGGCTCAGCTTCCATCCCCAGGTGATGCTGCCAGATCAGCTGTCGGTTGTCATGAACTTGCTGTAGTTTCCTGAATGCACTGTGCTGCCTCCTGGCACTTTGAAACTTGACACACTCATCCTCATTCTTCGCTTTGCCCTTGTCTATCAGCTCCCCTGAAAATCTGTTCCTAAGTGGCTTTTCCCAGCTCCAACCTACCCTTGGTAGTCTTTTATCTACCTGTGGTAAAGCCTGTCACACTGCACCATGGACATGCCCGTTGTCCCCCTGAGAAGAGAAAGGGGACAGTGAGGTTCCCCCAGCATTTGCAGCTCTAGTGCAGAGCCCCATGCCTGGCTTGCAGGAAATGGCAGATCATGAGGACAAACGGAGATCATCCTCTGGTTAAACCAGATCTTCTTTGCCTACCGCAGGATCTGGATCAATAAAGAGCAGCCAGTTATTATTGCTGTTTTTCTACGGATTTTTTCCCCATATATTTCCCAGGGCTTTACTCTTTTTATAGCACTTTAATTCAGGCTTCAACCACTTCCTAGTCAGATCAGGTGAAATCATTTTCCTTCCCATACCCTCGATGTATTTCACACCTAGTAATTCTTTTTTTAAAGATCTTATTTACCCATTTGACAGACAGATCACAAGTAGGTAGAGAGGCAGACAGACAGAGAGGGGGTAAGCAGGCTCACCACTGAGCAGAGAGCCCGATGTGGGGCTCCATCCCAGGACCCTGAAATCATGACCTGAGCCAGAGGCAGAGGCCTAAACCACTGAGCCACCCAGGAGCCCCCATATCTGGTAATTTTTAACCAACGTGGATTTGCTGCATCAAATAGTTCCTTCTTCTTTAAATATAAATATATAAATATATTGATCAGGTCACACGCATGTCTTAGGAGAATGTCATACCTTTAGTAGCAAACTTGAAATCTTGGCAATTGGTTTTGATTTTTGTATTGGTTTGATTTGGTTCGGTTTTTGTAATTTTAAAAATCCCTCCAGTCCTTGGCTCTGTCTGACCTGATTGCTTTCAGCTGTTTCCGCCACTAAATTGACCCGGCAGCGAAAGCTCTCATTGTTTACAGTGGCGTCCCCGTCTGAACACATTGTTAATAAAAAGCTTTTTTTTCTTTTTTTTTTTTTTTTTTTTTTTTTTGGCTATGGTAAAGTGGAACAACAATGAAGTATTTCAAGGAGGTGAACCACAGATAAATTTCTCTAAGGGTGGGGTGAGGGTTACTCAAAAAGGAACTTGACAAGGCTTTTAAAGATATCGACAATCCTTATAACATAACGTGACTGATTGTTACCATGCTCTTAACTGGGCAAATACTTGTTGGCTTCCAAGAAAGACTAACATAGTTCTAGATGGTTCTAGCGGCCTTCTAGCACAGGGTCTCATGAGGCAGGGATTTTAGCCACTGGCTGTGCAAGGCATGAGGCCTGTTACTTATTCTATTTTTTTTCCTCTGAAGAATGGGCCTTTCTACATTCCAGGTCCTTTCTACCCCAATAAATAATGCGGCGATTCTCTCAGTGCGTTATACTTTTGGCTTAAACAGCCAACTGTCTCTTTAAAAGGACTTTTTTTTTAAAGTCCTTTAAAAAAAAGTTCTTTCAAAAAAAATCTTTTTTTTTTTTTTTTTTTTTTTTAATCTCATATGTTTACTCTGATCCTGGAACTTTGTCATTTTGACCTTCTCTGCTCATTAAAATATTCTTCATCATCAGCATCTAGTGCTCTCCTCCCCTGGTGGCAATCTCCGAGAGGGGTCTTCTCTAGCTCTTCAAGCAGGAGATGGGTACTTCCCCTCTACCCCTGTTGCTGGACCAACCTTACCTGAAAGACCGTAGAGGACCCGCACCCAAGGACGCACTCAGAGACCACTGGATGCAATAAGCAAGAGGATTTTATTCGGGCATGCTTGGACTCCCAGGGACACTTGACCATGAAATCCGTGTAGGATGGGTCAGTGCCTGAGAGCCCTGATCTGTTTCGGGAGTGACTTAATATAGAATTTTACAGTCCATTACATCAGAGCTCTCACTTTTCTAGCCAGTAATTTCAAAGCATTACAGTAAGGCCTACACACAGGTAGCCAATCCTTTAAAATCAACCATACATTCTGGCCTGTCACCGTTCAGGTAGTGTACAGTAGAGGATACATGTTGAATTGCACGTTTCTATCCTTTATCTGTATACGTGCTGAACCGCACGTCTCCAGCTAGTGTACGTGCTGAACCGCTCGTCTCGGCCTTGGTACGGGAGACAACCCTTATCAATTTTATTGAGTAGTAGGGGAAATTCTTAACAGGGGAAGGGTATAACTTTATTTGATTACACAGCGAGCGAGGGTTTAAGCAATTTTTCATTTCTTAGCAAAGCATTAGAAGCATTATTATACAGAAGCCAGAAACAGCTGGGTTAAACACAGATTTTTGCTATTTGTTATCCCTATTATGCTGCTTGCTGACTCCCTTATCTATGGTCAGCTGGCCACAGTTTCTTAGTTAGCATGAGCTGGTTATAAAAAGAATGTTAAAACTTATAGGCTATACTATAGTTCTGACCTGGGGTCCTTCATTCCCCCCTTTTTCTTTATCATGGATATAATCTTATATCCATCTGTTTTGTTCTTCAATTGAGTCCTTTTGGGACTCTACTTGTTTAAGTAGTTGGTATTGCTGAGTCAAGACCATAGTCTGAACAACAGACAGGCGATCTTTAATGAATTGTATTAACCTGTTTAAGACACAAGGACCAAAAGTTAGAATTAATAACAGAATGATGAGAGGGCCCGTTATAGATGACAACAAAGTAGTAAGCCAAGGTGATCTGTTGAACCAGTTTTCGAACCATCCCTGCTGGGACTGAAAATCCCTTTTTCTTTGAGCAAGTCTTTCTCTGAGTTTATCCATAGTTTCTCTGACTACTCCAGTTTGATCTGCATAAAAGCAACATTCTTCTTTTAAGGCAGTCAGGGGTGCCTGTGGAATGTCACACATATTACCAAGGGATGTGGGTGGAGAGGGGGTGCAAGGCATCAGCCCCTTTTCCATCTTCAGCCAGCCTCCTGCTCCCTCATTATTTCCCCCTGAACAATTTTGACCCTTAAAGCTTTAAGGTGATTGAAGGTGGAAGGTCTCATCTTCTGTAACCTCTTCCTGCTGAATAGGGGCGTAGAGCTGTCACTACCTACTGGGGTCAATATTGAACAGGGTAGGAATGTATAAGGGAGTTACGAAAGGTGGAGGCAGCTGAATCCAGCGCTGACAGTGAAGAGGCGTCCTCTCACGCGACAAGGATCGTCTGTTGTGGTGAAGTCATTGCAGCAATGGAGTCTCGGCACCAAGTAGAGAAACACTGAACAAAGCAACATATTAAGGTTAATAAGGCGATAAGAATGAAAAGCCCGAGAAGGAGATTTGGCCATAGTCCTCCTTCAAACCAGACTTAACCATTCACTGAGAGAGAGAGAAGGATTTTGTAGGGCCTTAATTTGGGTATTCATATATTTTATGGTATACTTTTTTTTTTTTGTTTTATTTATTTATTTGACAGAGAGAGAGATCACAAATAGGCAGAGAGACAGACAGAGAGAGAGAGATGAGGAGAAGCAGGCTCCCTGCTGAGCAGAGAGCCCTATGCGGGACTCGATCCCAGGCCCCTGGGATCATGACCTGAGCCGAAGGCAGAGGCTTAACACACTGAGCCACCCAGGCGCCCCGTATTCATATATTTTATTAGTCCTGTGACATTTTTGTGATAGTCTGGGATGTACACACAACATTCTGTCTTGATAATTGTACATGTGCCATCCTGGGCTGCTGTCAGGACATCTAAGGCCATCCTATTTTGTAGGACTGTCTATAGAGCAAAAATGTTCAGAGGTTATTGATTATAGAATAAGCAAGATCAACAACCTTTGAACACCTCCGCTCCACAGAGAAAGAAGTACAGTGGTCAGGTTCAGGCATACAGGTAACTAGGTTTAAAGTTTGACAAATTGTAAGTATTATTTCTGGCATATCTATAGGTATAGTCCAATATTTAATTAGTTGGCCTCTATCATCCATTGGTGGCCTTTGGCTTCTAAGACAAATCTGGACCTGATGTGAAGTCATTACAGTCAGGGACTGTTCCATAGTGAGCTTTGAGGCTCCTTTTATGAGGGCTGTTCTATGCTTAGCTAAAGCATCTGTTTGCAATTGCACCTCAACAGAGGTGGCCTCTAGGATAAATATTACTAAGGGATGAAACCCATAAGAAGACCTTTGAGTGGTCCAGCCTTAACAATATCCTGATTACAGAGGATCATTGTCAAGTGGGAGAAAACTTGTCAAGAGATAAGGGGAGTCCCCCATGCATCATACAATCCACTCATAAACAAAGTGGGGTCATCCATTGTCTCCACAAGTCCATAGTTAATCCTATGGAGTGCAATAGGCTGGCTTTTAGGCAATTTCATTATCCCAGCCACACATAAGGTGTTAGTTAAGTTATACAATTGTAGGAGAATTAATCCCATTTTCCAGTTGTTTAATCATGTGTGAGGGGGGGTTCTACTAATATCCCCACAAAATAAAAAAAAAAAAAGCAAGCAAGAAGATCATCTAAATGAGCTAATGTGTAACTTCTCTGAAGTTTACCTCAAATTGTTTAGCTTAGGTAAACATTTAAAGACAATCAAATCTAGAATTTAACATCCATAAAGATGTGTTACTAAAACATAATTTTTCTCTCTAAAAATAACCCTCATTTACAGAGATAGCCAAATCAGGACTAATACACTTGTGAAACAAGTCCAGTTTTAACAAAAACTTGGCCCATTATTTACATAAGCTCAGCAAGAACAGTTGAGTGTGATCATATAGATCTTTTAGAATCTGCTTTGCTGGAACTTCTTATAAGGAATCTCTGGGTTGAACTTTTAGTAGCCTCTCCGGGCCAGAAGCCAAGCCCTGTACTTGCCATCAGGCATGCCTGCAATACCTGTTGATTTGGGCGAGTTCCTCTTCTGAGTTTCCGCACCTACCAAAGAGTGACATTCTTTACTCACCTGGTGAGGCTGCTGGGAACTCTGTAAGCAAGGTATCAGGCCAACAGTCCCAAGGGGCTTTATGGCTCCAGGTTTCATAAAGTCAACGTTAGTTCCTTAAAGCTGTCTGGTCATATCTGAGTCTATGCATGTCTTTCTCAAATATGACATTCCAGTCAAAGCCTTGGTAAAATAACCAGTTCTCAATGGTGTCCTGTTAAAGGAGAACAGATTCTTATTGAACTTATGCAAATGACTGATTGCCATGGAAGAAAGAATACTTACTGAGACCTTTTGGTTTCAGAGGGTTCATATAGAGAGAAAATTTGAATGCCTTGAGCACTTTCACATCTCTGTAAGTTACAGATAACTAGGAGGAAGTATCCCTGGTCTGGAAGAGCAAACATTAGAGAGAACCAGCAATGTTTAAAGTAAGACAAAACATTAAGAGACACAACATTATAATCTTTTAGTTCATTTAGTTCCATATTACTAAATCTGGTGAATGCGGCTTTAGTTAGTTCTGGAAATTCTTACCCATTTCAGTTTTAGGATTTTCAAGTATATTAAATATCTGTATTTGTCCTGAAAGTCCTTTATAGGAATCTCCTTGAAGATAAAACTCATTTTACAAGAGAATTAAAACAATTATAAATGACAAAAACTCAGAATGGATATGGTTAGAGCTAAAGAGACATGGGAGTTTACAATTTAGCTGCAAGAAAATCAGGTTACAGTTTCTGTGACATATAACATTCCCATAATTACAATATCAAGCGATGATCTCTCAAAACATTAAAACTTTAGGAAGTGCATAGAATCTCTAGAATAGTTATAGCATTTTCCCAAATGTAACCCAAGGTTTATCATTGGTTTAAATCTTGTCAACAATTGCTAAAACCTTAGAAAGTTTAAAAACACATGCCTAAATATAATTAGGGATGTTTAACACCTGATAAAACAAAACATAGGAACTGAATTTTCCAGGCAGGCAAAGAGAAAACCATTTACACTTTTTAACAGATCAATTAGCTAGGAAAACTTTGCCCCTTTTAAACAGAAAGAAAACCAGCTTTTTATACCAGTGTCTTTCCCTTTTTTATTTTATTTCTAAGTGTGCAGTCTTAAGATAGGAGTTTCCTGGGTTTCCCTCCCATCATGAATGATGTCGCAGACAAAGGAGGGGGATCTTTCCCCTGCTGTCCTGTTCCCATCCCTCATGGGAATTTAGGAGCGTCCTAGCTAAGGCCTGTCCGTATAAACCCCCGGACCAGGCTACTCCGTGGAGTAGATGACCGTTATGCCATATGACGCCCTGCGAGACTCAAGGTGCAGCCCACTCAGACTCCGTAGCAGAAGTGGTGGAGCCATACAGACACATTCACACAGTCAGGCACTCTTCAGATTCAAACAGGTTGGATACCCTCCCCTTCTGGGCATCTCTGGCTAATGGGAGGTGATCAGTCTCCCCTTTCACTCAGAT
This sequence comes from Mustela putorius furo, assembly GCF_011764305.1. Taxonomy (NCBI): domain Eukaryota; kingdom Metazoa; phylum Chordata; class Mammalia; order Carnivora; family Mustelidae; genus Mustela; species Mustela putorius. The sequence continues at coordinate 170,522 of NW_025421750.1, read as the reverse complement.
ACAGGGTTGTCCATAGACTGAAAGGTGAAGCAAAAGGACTAGGTTTGGATAATAGGTAAGGACAGTGAAAAAAATGATCAAATTTTGGGGCAAAATAAATTCTTAGGTGTCCTTTCAATGGAGTCCTGGGCATTATGTAGCAGAAACTCTGGAGATGATCTCAATCCATTGGAGTCACCCCGTTTATTAGCTTGCTATTGACAAAGTTATTTACAAACAGTAGAGCAAGAAGTTATAATGTTATAATGTAGAAAACTGATGGTAATGCACAAGATTCTTGTTAACAATAATGCAAATTAGTGATATTTCATTAGAAAACATAAATGCTATATCCCAAATTATGGGCCCAGAGCACTTCTGCTGCACAACTCTGCTTATATCCCAAATAACCATGTGAACTAGTTTTAATATCTGCTTCTCTTATTAATTTTTGAATAAAAATTCTTGACACAAGTATTTTATAATTGCGTGATAATCGTGCATTTAATTTCTTGGAGAACAAAACACACTTTAGCATAACTATGTTCTTTCACAGAACCAGCCTTGATAACACACTTCTATATGTTAGAAATGATGTAATAAATGTAGAATATTGGGCACTCGTTTGGTATTCTTTGCCATGTCTTGCACTATCTAAAAAGAGTTCAGGGAACTTGGACTGGAGTTAGTAGACATGGAAGAAAATAAAATATTACAGAGAAGAATACTCTGTGGTCCACAACCTAAACGGGCTGGGATTCCCATCATTTGGATCCCTGTAGCTTTACAAAAGTCAATTAAATTTTTGTGTCTCCTATTAAAGTTGATTCCCCAGTACTTTTTCAAACATCTCTTGTAAAGTATCGTTTCCCAGAAAGAAAGGGATTTTGCACATGTATCTGCCTTTGTCTCTGGTCATGATCTCAGTCAGGACCCTGGGATCGAGCTCCATATCGGGCTTCCTGCTCATTAGGGAGTATACTTCACAGTCTCTCTCTGCAGCTACCTCCCCCTGCCCCACTCATGCTCTCTCTCTCAAATAAATAAATACAATCTTTAATTTTTTAATTAAAAATAAGATAAATGAAATAAAATAAAAAGTCTGATCTTACTGCCCCACTTAGCTCCTTTTTTTGAGTTGTATTTAAAGCAGCATGAGAGAAGATGAGGCTTTTTTTTTTAAAAAAAAAAAGGAAATAATTGAGTTTCATTAGGATTTAAGATCTTGTCTGCTAGACAAAAACGTTGGCTTTGTTAACATGTGAAAATTAACAAAAGAGAATAAGATAGAATTCTAATAATTTTTGTAGAAATTAAAAATTTCCTCCCACCCAATTACATACAGACCCATTAAGTAAATTCATTCCAATGTCCCAAACCAACCTTTTCTAATAGTAAATGCATCTGTGTAAACAGGGTCAACCCAAGGAATAAATAAATATTATTTATTTTTTTCCTGTCTCTTCCACAGTCACATCTGGGTATATTGGTAGCAAGCCAATTATCTATCTTATAAGACATGATATCATAAGGAAGCGTATTCTGTCCATTTGGAAACAACTGAAAATCATTGTAATTTTATCTTGGTGCAGGAACTTGAGATCGCACAGTGTGGGTTATGAATATATATATATATATATATATATATATATATATTTTTACTGGGAAGAAGAGATTATAGAGATATTGGTTATCCAAGAGAGACTGACAGGTGTTGATAGTTGCCAGGTCAATATCCATCTACTTTTTCCTTTAATATCAGAAAGCATTGAGGGATTGACAACAAGGAAACTTAAAACAACATCAAATATTTTATTGTCTCTTTTCTAGTGATATTGTAACCATATGACAAAGTATCAGTCGTACAAGCTATCATGCTCTTTTACCTCTATCTTTCTGCCAGAAATGTGGGCTTAATAGTGAGAACTCCAACAGCAATTTTTGCAACTGTGAATAAAAAGCCATGAAAACCTCTAAGATAGTTCACTTGACTTTCTTAAGACTCTGAACCAACACCAGAAAACACTCTCTGTAGTCTTCTTGTTAAATGAAAAAAAAAATATGGTTAAACCACTTTTGAAAGTCTACTACATACAGCAAAATGTGAATCTTAATTGAAATATGTCCTCTCAGCTGTGCTTAAGCAATTGAGTCCTGAGCTTTTCAGGTTTTCAGTCTGAAAGAGTACACCTCTGGTGCTCTGAAAGGGAAGAGAAAGGACACCCTGTTCTCCATATAAATTAAAGAAGAGAAATCTGTGCATTTACGTGGGCCATATAAAATTTATCAAGCAATTATCTCCTAACTCCTTCCTATCCAAATTACCTGATATGCTCTCCCTACTCCTTTATTCCACGTTACTGCCTTTTCCAGGATTCTGTCTCACATCACAACATGTCTTCTGTTATTTCCTTCTTGCAAGCTAGTTTTGTTTTCTCCATCTAAACAAAATCAACAATCATTGTGTATTTCAATTCCCACTTTCCTCAAATGCATTGATTCTTCTTATCTATTACTCTTTTCTCATACTCAGTGTCTTTGTCTTTATGGGGTTTGTACTTTGCTTTTCCCCCCATCGTTTACTGCCATTATATAATCAAATCTAATAACTTCTTAGAGAAAGTTAAAAATTCCTGCATAGCCACACGTGAACTCAAAGTCACTGATTTTTAGCAAACCTATAAGATAGTCAGACATCCATTCAATTTCTTTTTTTTTAAGATTTTATTTATTTATTTGACAGAGAGAGATGACAAGCAGGCAGAGAGGCAGGCAGAGAGAGAGGAGGAAGCAGGCTCCCTGCTGAGCAGAGAGTCCAATTTGGGGCTCGGTCCCAGGACCCTGGGATCATGACCTGAGCCAAAGACAGTGGCTTAACCCACTGAGCCACCCAGGCGTCCCTCCATTCAATTTCTTAACTGAGTCTCCAATGCATCCTGAGTTCTAACCTAAACCTAAGTTCTACTTCTTACACGTTGTTATATGACCAAATTCTTTCAGTTCAGTATTTTGTAACATTTAAATATTAATCAATTGATGCTTTGTCTGTGTATTTCTATGAAAATAATTTGAATACTGTAGATTTATTGATATATTTATAGATTTATAATCAAAGTTTCATCAGTTGAAGTTTTTGGAAATTTCAGATATAATGATTAACCTAAAATGATTCTGCCTCAAATCCCTCTGATATCAAGGCCCAACACCTGATTATAGCCAAACCTGTGGTGGATAGTTCCATGGGAAATTGCAGTTACTTAACACTGATAGCATCTCATGTTCTCTCTCTCATTTTAGAATGTGTCTGTCCAACACAACCCCAAAGTGTAGGAGAGTAAATGTCCTCTGAGGACAGCTCTCAGTGAAGTGGAAATAAGAACAATAGATAAAATTGTCAGTTTTCAATTCTTCATGAGGACAACTTAAAGAAATTTCTCAGGACCTTTCAGTAAAAGCAAGCCTTCATTTTCTTTCAACAACAATTATATCAACAACGTACCTCTTTGACAAATTTGCTTCTTCACTGTATCACTTTCCCATTCTTTTCTACCTTGGATAATCTCCCAGATAAACTAACAGTACTCAAATACTTTGTCCTACTCTTTGCCCTCAGGATAAATGGAGCCAAAAGACTTAGATTAATATCAAGTTCTGAATGGGATCTTAGAGCTATTTCTGTCCAGATTTTCATAAACATAGGGACCTTTGAGTTATCAGGCTATAAATAAGTTCTAAATGGAGGGGGCAAAAGCAAAAAGTAGAAATTTTTATGTTTGATTTTTAATCATGATTAATTGACTTTACTGATTATTACAAATACTAACATTATAAAAGTGTGCATCTTTGTAAAACAATGTCATAATGTAAGAAATAAGTTGCATAGTCCTTTGGAGAATATTAAACCAAGTGTTCAGGTGCCATCTAATTTCTTGTTTAATCCAGAACTTTGGTGTGCCATTATCTTGAGGAATAGGATTTTGAAGTCCAGACAGACTAACAGAAAACAGATCCAAATGTGTGTGTTTATATTTCTGCTTTTGTTGTAAAAATCAAAGTGTGATTGCTGGTTTAAAATGGTAAAACTAATAATGTTCATGGACTCTATTATAAATTTTCTAATTGTATGGGAAGAATCCAATAAACATAGAATTAATTGATTTGCAAATCCTCAAAGAGCTACAGGATCAGGTAGTGGTATGTTCTGATTCAACAGCATCATAATGAAGCATTTTATATGTGTGGCTAATGGATATTTTCATGAATGTTTGCTAGCTAGTCAGCCAATACAGAGAAATATTAGGTAGGGTAATTACTCACAGTTGTGTTTACTAAAATGAGAGAAAATTATCAAATGACACTACTAATAATAATCCTATAGCAGGCTAAATAATTCAATGATAATTACAAGTATTAATCTAGCTTTCTTCCCTGATTATGACTCTTCTCTCCTTTATCATAATGGGAGTAGCAGATTGTCTGCAATGAATTGTGAAAAACCAGCAGTGACTTTGGCAGTGAAGGCCTCCCATCAATTTTGATAGGTTAAAATGATTCTGGTTGGTCTTGAGCAAATGTGTCAATTTTTTTTTTGTGTGTGTGTGTGTCATAAAAAGAAAGAAGCAATAGTAAATTCTTGCTGTTATTCCATGGAGCCAATAAAATCATACTGCCAACAAGAGGCTGTTGACACCGTAAGTGTAGTTAACTGTCTTGAAATACTATGCCTCGAAATAAAATTCCAATATTTCACATAACCTCTTTTTTTTTAAGAAAAAAAAAAAACAAAACTAAACAAAACAAAACAAGTATACTGCTTACATTTAGGGCCCTGCTGCTGTGTAACTATTTTTGAACATGTCTACTCTAAGTGTATATATATATATATTTTTTTTCTGTGCAATAAAGTCATTTAGAGATAAATTTGGATTGCAAATTATTTTGGGAGAGGCATGGTATTTGTGGCTAGTCTTACAAGTAAAAAGGACTAAAAGAAAGAAGAAAAAATTTTTTATTACAGCATATGTACATCTGTCCAAAGTACTTATTTACTATAGTACTGAGTAATGTATAATACTGTACACAAAGAAAGAAGTTAAATGAGTTATAATTCAGTCGAAGTATAGCTGGCTATTTTAAAACTTACCACTGAATCCTTCTTGTATGAAAAGTGATATCTGGCAATCTGGTCCAGTTCATTACATCAGGTCATTTGTATGTTCTTATTACCATTTTGCTAGCATAGCACATTTTATAACCCAGACATTTTACAATGGAACTATGATGCATGTATTTTCAAAAGTATAGACATACATGAAGCTATGAGGTCAAAAAAGATGAATGTCCGTAGTACCATATAGACTCAACAAATAAAAGTGTCCAAGGCTCTGAGTGAGATTTATGAATATTGTGTAAGATTAGGCCAACATGTGGTTTTGATATAAATAATCTGTTCTTAAATTAGAATTACAGTCGTTGAGTACAGTGTTGAAAATGGCAGATAGATTTTAGCTATCTTTGCTCACTAGGGAAAATGGAAAAATGTTTAGTTTGGTCAGATTTTCACTTAACTTCTAAAAATCTTACATTTGAGAGAACCCTTCTGAAATAAGAATCCTTAAAGACAAAACCCCTTTGGCACAAGTTTTCACGAAACTTGTTTGATGTTGTAGACAATTATATGGCACACGTACTGTTCTAGATGTTTCATGCCAATAATATGTAAGCCATACCAAGGCTACATATACATATAGAGATGTTCCTCAGCTTACAAGGGGGCTATGTACAGAGAAATACATACACAAAATTGAAAATGCATTTAATACCCCTAAACTATCAAATATCATAGCTTACCTTAAGCTTATTTAAACATACTCAGAACACTTACATTTGCCTGCATTTGGGCAAAATCATCTTAAGCAAAGCCTATTTTATAACAAAGTATCAAATATCACATGCAATTTATTAAATATTACACTAAAAAAAAGAAGAATGTTTATATATAGAATGGTTGTAAGAATATCAGATGTTCACCCCTGTAATCTTCTCGCTGACTGGGAGCTGTGGCTCACTGCCCCTGCCCAGCATCACAAGACGGCACCATACCATATGTCACTGGCCCTTTTTATAAAGACCCAAATTCAAAATTCAAAGTACAGTTTCTACTGAATCACTTTCACTTTCACATCATTGCCAAATATATCATAAGTTGAATCATTTTAAATCAGGAGCCATCTGATTTGAAAGTTAAATCACAGTCACCCATATACACACAAAAAAAAAAGGCCTTCATGTAGGGCCATCTATGGATCTCTAAACAACATAGCATGACGTATCAACGGCAAAAAAAATGGAGGTGAAGGGGACAATTGGGACAATTGCTCAGTACTCTGAGCAGTAACATACATGGCCTTACTCACCTAGCAGAACTCCAGAGCCAGCTGATGGCAAGGAATTTTGCAAATGTTTGCTGAACAGCTTAAGCACTATTATTTTAAAATTAGTGTGCATATCTGTTTTCTGAAGATATGTTAATTTATTTTATTGACTTATTACAAAACCAAATAATTTCCTCTTATTTAAGTGGCAGGTAAATAGAATTCTTTTTAATTAAATCAAATGGCTTTTTAGGGAAAATATACTAAAAATTCTGAATCTTGTATTGCTTATGAATCTTTTATTGGAATCCTTATCAAGTTGTATTTTTTCAAGTTTTTCCTAAATAATCTTCAATGAATTGAAAATATTTTTTTTGGATTTTATTCAAGGCTATTAACACACAATTTCACTTTGTTAAATATAGTGCTAAACGTTCAACCAAAACGTTGTGTCTTTTTTTTTTTTCCAACACTACATCCTCCATCTACTGACTGGATTCTCTCCCCAACTAGCACATATATACCATGTCTATCTTTAGGATAAGTAAGGGTCATCTTTTATCTTTATTCTATTCCTTGTATGCTTCTGAACTTGTTGAATTTTAATATAATCACACCATAAGCATCACATATTTGATTCCCCTTTCAATAGTAAAGAGTGCACAACCAGAGCATACCTTCAAAGCTATCAATATACTTACTCTGATATATTATTTTTGTATTTTTGTAAATTAAAAGAATTAAATTATAGAACAAGAGTTTCAGGTGGTAGGTGTTGTAAGTTTTACCCAAACTGACTTTTGTCAAACTCGTTTTTGTCATCATATATGTCAAATAGTTTTCTCAGGTTTATTTTTAGAATATCCTTGTATAATGAATATTTACACTGATATCTAGTATAAAAATCTTGCAATTTATTTTAGAAACATTAAGATATTGAAAATCAATCTATTTCTTTAATTCATTAAAGACATTTTTGGCTTGTTTCCAGTACTTTCTTACTGGTTAAAAAATGAATTTGAAGTAGTCTGAATTTCATTATTATATGGCACTTTCCCTTTGATGAATACAAAGACGATATTCTATATTAGCTATCTGAGAAGAATTCATTTTTTTTATTTTATTTATTTGTAATAGAGAGAGTGAGAGAGAGCACAAGCAGGGGGAGCAGCAGGGGGAGGGAGAAGCAAACTCCCGGCTAAGCAGGGAATGTGTTGCAGAACTGAGTCCCAGGACCCTAAGATCATGACCTGAGCTAAAGGCTCAGGCGTTTAACTGACTGAGCCACCCAGATGTCCCAATCTTTGAAGAGTTCTGTATGTTATTCCTATTCATATGAAGTTTAAAGTCTAGGTAATTAACTTACTATTTTAGTGGCTATTACATAGATAGCACTATGTTCCAGGCAGAGAGTAAGAAACAAATATTAAATCAACCATATTCTATGCATTCTAAATGAAAATAATTAATCAATCATAATAAATCCTTCTATTTATGAAATATCAACTTATAAGCTTTCTTCCATATGAACAATGCCAAATACAAGAATAAAGGGTCATCTAATACAAATAAAGGATAGAATTAAAGAATTCTGGTAAACCATTTAATTTTGAAAAATGGTGCTATATTGCTGAGTTGTGGTTTTCAGTTACATAATATCTGATAAGTGTAGAAGTAACATGAGTGTTACGTGAGATGAGAAATGGTATATAATTAAGATATTTTTAAAGGTACAGATAAATACAAATTTGTAAACATAGCATTATGGAGGAATAAAAATAAATGATAGCTACACCCTCTAAAGTGAGTAAATCTTGGAAAGTTAATAGAGAATTAAAACAAGGACAGTGCAAAAAGTATGGTACATTTTTATGAAGTTCAAACAAATTCTGTGAAACCGTAGATGGACTTAAAGATACTATTATGTATCAAATATTGTAAAAATTAAGCAAGAAAGTAGCAAACATGAAATAACCAAAGCATACAAACTTGGGTAGATACAATAGGTGTGATCATGTTCTACTTCATACAGAGATGAGTTAATAGATAAATAAAAGTAAAACTTAACTAGACTTTTTAGAAGTTAATAAAACTTTGCCTGTTATTTCTTAGCAATATAAAATATATGGTTTTCTAACAAAAACGCTTATTTTAAAAATATTTAAAAATAAATTTCAGGGGTACTCATAAGGTTATATTTACTTTTCCACTGAAGGAAAAGCTGGTTGTTGTAGTTGTAGTTGTTTGTTTGTTTTTTTAGTCTCCTCCTAGTTTTTATTATTTTAATGTGGAATGAGGAATGAGGAATGTTAGATTGAAAAGTGAATTATTTTATAGACAAAAATCATTACTTGATTCACCTCCTGGTACAGCAAATGGAACTCCTGAAAATATGCCCTTTTGCCTTCTGGAAGAGTAACAGTTATGCTTACTTCTGAAACATACTTGGTGGTTGCCCTAAATAGTGACACCATAGTAAACATTTTGAATATTTGCAATTAATTTTTATAGTCATAGGGCTCCAAAAGGCACTGCTAGTATCTTCGCAGGTATTAAATAAAGCTAAAAGTTGCCTGACAGTTTAAAAATATTAACAAGGCACAAAACATGGCAGAAGTACTGTCCTCAGATATTATTTTTTTCCATATGCTCCTGATTCCAGACATGAAAGTTATTTTTTAAAATTTTTGTTATAAAAGATTTTATTTATTTATTTGACAGAGATCACAAGTAGGCAGAGTCAGGCAGAGAGAGAGGAGGAAATCAGGCTCCCTGTTGAGCTGAGAGCCCGATGTGGGACTTGATACAAGGATCCTGGGATCATGACCTGAGCCGAAGGCAGAGGCTTTAACCCACTGAGCCACCCTGCGCGCCCCCATGACAAGTTATTTTTGATAGATATATATACAATGTATTTTCCAGTTATAAGAAAAATGGTTCTGCTATTTTTAACCTTTTTAAAAAATTACATAACTTTTTTAAATTAAAATTTTATTTTTTAATGTTTTACTTTTCTTTTCTTTTTTTTTTTAAAGGTTTTATTTATTTATTTGACAGACAGAGATCACAAGTAAACAGAGAGGCAGGCAGAGAGAGAGAGAGAGAGAGAGGGAAGTAGGCTTCCTGCGGAGCAGGGAGCCCGATTCAGGGCTCGATCCCAGGACCCTGAGATCATGACCCAAGCCAAAGGCAGCAGCCCAAACCACTGAGCCACCCAGGCGCCCCAATGTTTTACTTTTCAATATACTACTTAGAATATAAAACCTATTCCAGTTGGTAAGAAGTTTACCGTTTAAAAAATGGTAATTTTCTCATTGTGTCTTCCCCTCTCATTGCTTTATTTTGAATAAAAAATTTCACAATAAACATAACTAATGCTTTCCTTTTGATAGTCCCTCTGTTGGTCATATTGTATATGAGCCATGACAATAAGTTTTACAAAATTTATTCATGTTTGTTGATATGTTTTATCATAACTAATTTTCCCTCCCTTATCTAGATTCCCCAGCTTTCAGACAGGTAGACACTTCAATAAACCATACCCAAGGGATGTATCAAGTACTTCTTAGACATCTCTCAGATCCTTGAGGTCTCATTTTGCTTAATATTAACAAACTTATTTTAAAGTTTATATGGAGAGGCAAAGACTCACAATATTCAACATAGTGTTGAAGGAGAACAAAGACTGAGGACTGACTTCAAAGTTTACCATAACGATAGGGCACCTGGGTGGCTCAGTGGGCTAAGCCTCTACCTTTGGCTCAGGTCATGATCCCAGGGGCCTGGGATTGAGTCCCACATAGGGCTCTCTGCTCAGCAGAGAGCCTGCTTCTCCTCATCTCTCTCTCTGTCTGTCTCTCTGCCTATTTGTGATCTCTCTCTCTCTGTCAAATAAATAAATAAAATCTTTTTAAAAAAGTATACCATAACGATAATTGTAAGCAAGATATTGTAATATCACAGAAAGACTAGAATAAAGGAACAGAACATATATTATCAATTATATTTTATATTTAATATAAAAGCAAAAGCAATACAAGAGAGCAAAATACAATCTTTTAAACAAGTGGTTCTGGAGTAATGGTGAAGCTAAATGTAAAAATATAAAATAAAAATAAAATAAAATAATAAAATAAAATAAATTCAGGCAGATATCAGACACTCTTCACAAAAATTAACTCAGATTGGATTACAAACCTAAACATGAAACATGTAGAAGGTAATATAGAAGAAAATTTAAATGACCTTGGTTTTGGAAATAACTTTAGCTACAAAAGCACAAGCACTGAATTTAAAAATGTCTACTCTGTGAAACAATGCCAAGAGAATGAAAAGGCAAAGCACAGACTAAGAAAAAATTTGCAAAATACACATCTGGCAAAGGACTGTTAATCAAAAATACACAAAGACCCCTTAAAACTCAACAATGGGGGAAAACCTGATTAAAAATGAGCCAAAGGCATTAGCAGATACCTCACAAAAGAAAATATTACAGATGGCAAATAAGCATATAAAAAGATGCTTCACATCTTATGTCATCAGGAAAATACAAATTAAAACAAAAAAGAGACACCAGTACATACCCAGAATCCAGAACACTGACAACAGAACACGAAATGTTGGTGAGGATGTGGAGCAACAGGAATGTTCTTCCATGTCTATTGAGAATAAAGAATGGAAAACAACTTGGCAGTTTCTTACAAAACTAAACATATTCTTCCAGATGATTCAGCAGTAGCAGTTCCTGGTATTTATCCAAAGAAGATGAAATCTATACCCACAAAGATGTCTATAGCAGTTTTATTCATAACTGACAAAAGCTTGGAAGCAACCAAGATATCCTTCCATAGGTGAAAGGTCAAATAAAGTGTAGTACATGCAAACAATGGAATATTATTTAATGCTAGAGAAATGAATTTCCACACCATGAAAAGATATGGATATAAATATTTAATAAATATATGATTTTAGGCTTCTACCAGTCTATCAATAGTGTTAGTATATTTTAACAGTGAATGCTCAGCATTCATGAATTTACCTAATAAAATTGTTTTGGGTTCAATATTTTAAATACTTCAACCTCTATGATTATATTCCTAATAATTTTGAATTGGGGTAAATAAACCTTAATTTTTTGTAACTTGTTTCTTATTGCAAAAGAGCTCAATGAAATTATAGAAAATAAAAATTTACAAAAAAAAGTTTAGTTTACTATTGCCAAATAATTTAAAACTTTATCTTATATTCAAATACATATATTTTTCTAAATTGATTTATATGCTACTAAAACCAAAAACTTTTAGTTATATTAGATTTCATATCATGCAATCAATGCCAGAAAGCCATCTGGCGATGACTTGTCTTAAATAGAGTTAAGATGGGTGTTATTACAATGCAAGATGGAAACAAAGATAGTATAACAATTGAGTGTTACATAACTTTTCTGTTTTGATCAAGTTACTAATCTACAAAAGGCTTTTATCGGTGACAGACTTGGGAATTTAACAAAACTTTTAAACTAGCATGTGCGACTCATTCCTAGAAAACAACACAATCGATAACACATTATTTAGATGACATCATGACTATTTCTCCATTTGAATAAAAAAGGTAGCAACCCCAATAAGTTTATTGAACAGGAAATGTTGAAATGCTATAATGCTCCTAAGGAATTTAATGATCCAGTCATGAATTACAAAAAAAGGGTATAAATTACCAAAGTGTTTGTATAATTGTAATGTACAACTGCCCATTATCGTTCAATAGTGTCGGCTTGTACAAGAACTCTATAAAAGAACTCCACTTCTAAACCGTGGAAAATATGTTCCCTTTCCCCCTATATACAACTATTAAGCCATTCATTTAGCTTTTAAAATATCCACTTAATACAGGCTTTTTACTCATTTGAACAGGCAGCAGGGCTCTATTCTTATTGCTTACATCTGAAAGATAGACTTCTAGCGTAAGAGGTAAAGCCCATAAAGGAGCCCAATAATAACAACAAAATAGAGTTTAGTGAGCCCTTACAATCTGCCAGCTACCTTTCTGAGAATACTTCAATTAATAAAACATATAAAATACCTGACCACAAAGAGCTTACATTCTTTTGAAATATAATAGTGAAATAAACCAATAATAGAGGGGCACCTCGGTGGCTCAGTCCATTGAGTGACTGCCTTTGGCTTGGGTCATGATCTCAGGGTCCTGGGATGTAACTCCCCAGCAGGCTTTCTAGGCAGTGGGGTGTTTTCTTCTTCCTCTGCACCCCCTCCCAATTCTCTCTCTCTCTGTCTCCAAAAAGAAAATAACCAGTATTAGAATAATGATTGATGGTTGATGGTGATAAGTGTTACAAAGAAATACAAGAAAGGTAAAAGCCATTGGAGAATGCTGGGAGGAAAGTTAATTTTATTTTGTGTTGGGTGGTTATATCTCATTTATGAGACGTTATTTGCACAAAGACCCAGGAAGTGAAGGAGGGTGTTATACACATATTAAAGGAAAAGACTGCTCTAGGCAGAGCAAGTAAGTATATAGACTTTGTGTGAACAGCTGGTCTGTTACTTTTGAGGAAAAGCAAGGAGGCCAATGAGGAGTTCATAGTGGTGGAGAGAGGAAGAACGTATTGATGCGTGACCTTCTAGTACATTGAAACGCCTTCAGTTTTTATTTAATATGAAAGGGGAAGATACCAAAAGACTTTCGACAGCAGAATAAAATCATCTGACTTGATTTTTAGGTTAAATTGCTGTACCAAAATAAATTTGCAGGGAGAAAGGAGTGCAGTATGTGTGGAAGTGGGGTTATCAATCAAGTCAATAATTCAGGAACATATGATGGTGTTTTTAGCATGCTGGGTGGTAATAGAAGTGGTGAGGTATGGTATTTATTTTGTATGTATTTTGATGGTGAATATTCTGGTGAACAGGATGGAGTATGTGCAGGACAGACAACATCAACATTTATTTTACCTGCACAAACAGAAGTGTGGAGTCTTCATTCCCTGATATGGAGAGAACTCTGAGTTCAAATGTTCTTTCTGATTAAATGGCATAGTGATGATGAGGATTTAGTCAGACAGTGAAAGAGAGCAGTAAGCATAATGTTAAGCGGTAAGACGTTATAATACATTTGAACATCAAAAAACGTTGTGTTGGATCATCTGTTTATGTGAGTAAATAAATAAATAAAGCTTCCTGGGGTTCTGATAGAGGTAAAGAAGACTAATATATGATCCAAAGGGGCACGTGCACCAAATGTTTATAGCAGCAATATCCACAATAGCCAAACTATGGAAAGAACCTAGATGTCCATCAACAAATGAATGATATATATATATATCATAGAATACTATCATATATATATATATATATATATATATATATATATATCATAGAATACTATGTAGCCATCAAAAGAAATGAAATCTTGCCATTTGCGATGACATGGATGGAACTAGAGGGTATTATGCTTAGCAAAATAAGTCAACCAGAGAAAGACACTATCATATGATCTCCCTGATATGAGGAAATGGAGGTGCAATATGGGGGGTTTGGGGGGAATAAGAAAAGAGTAAATGAAACAAGATGGGATCGGGAGGGAGACAAACCATAAGAGACTGTTAATCTCACAAAACAAACTGAGAGTTGCCGGGGGGGGGGGGGGGGTAGGGAGAGGGTGGTGGGGTTATGAACATTGGGGAGGGTCTGTGCTGTGGTGAGTGCTGTGAAGTGTGTAAACCTGGCGATTCACAGACCTGTACCCCTGGGGCTAATAATACATTATATGTTAATTTAAAAAAAAAGAAGAAGAAAGAAGACTACTATAAATCAAATGCTATGGTTTTCAGCAAAGAGTGTGTAATCAGGCATATTTTATTAAAGTAACCAAGTAAAATGATGGCGGAAAATTGGAAAAACAGAAAAACATAAAAATCAGAGATTTTAAAAAGAGATATGGGACAGTGTAGAGAATATAGTCAATGATATTATAATAGTGTTATATGGTGACAGATGGTGGCTATATTTGTAGTGATCATAGAATAATGTATGGAGATATTGAAAACCTGAAACCAATGTAACACTGAATATCAACTATACTCAAATAAAAGAATAGTAAAAATAAAACATTTTAATTTAAAAAGATAAAAAGAGGGACAAGAATTTGAAAAGTGAATTTCAAAAAGAGTAAAGATGAGGCTAAGACATACTCTGAACCTTGAGGAAAAAAACACCATTTTGAAAATTCTTCCCAGTTTGAGAAAACCCAAATGAATCAATACCATAAAAGAACCCATTTTAACTGAGAGATGTAATGAATGCTCAAGAAATAATTTTATGACAGGATAATTCTTCCCTATGAAACAGCATACAGAAACCAGGGGAAACACCTGGAAGCAAAATAAACTATACTGAAAATAAGAATTAGGAAAAAGATAAATGATGAAAGATAAGAAAATTAGACCTGCGACAGAGACCTAGTGAAGAGAACTTTTAGCTTGTGGTTTAATGTTTTTGAGGATAATCTAGAGTTCATAACTGCCTTGAGACAGGCTGGTGTGCAGGCAGTTTAGGAAGATCCCTAAGACAGGCCTACTTTGGGCAGGTGGTGTTGGAGGAGGCCATTGGGCTGGACAAAGACAAATCCAACCATTTGACTAAAGTGTCTGTGAAGATGTTGAAGTCAGATGCAACAGAGAAAGACCTGTCAAACCTAATCTCAGAAATGGAGATGATGAAGATGATTGGACAGCACAAGGACACCATCAACCTGCTGGGTCCTGCACACAGGACGGTCCTTTGTACACTCTCATGGAATATGCCTCCAAAGACAACATACAGGAGTACCTGCAGGCCCAGAGGCCTCCTGACCTGGAGTACTGTTACAATATCAGCCACAATGCAGCAGAGCAACTCTCCTCCAAGGACCTGGTATCCTGTTCCTATCAGGTAGCCTGAGGCATGGAGTACCTTGCCTCCAAGAAGTGCATACACCAAGACCTGGCCACCAGGGAATTGCTGGTGACAAAAGACAACATGATGAAGATCTCAGACTTCAGCCTTGCCAGAGATATCATCACATCAGTTACTATAAAAAGACAACCAACAGTGGACTGCCTGTGAAGTGGATGGTCCCTAAGGCCATGTTTGACCAGATCTACATCCACCAGAGTGACTTCTGGTCTTTTTGGGTGATCCTGTGCAAAATCTTCACTCTGGAAGCCTCCCATATCCTGGAGTGCCTGTGGAGGTGGTTTTCAAGCTGCTGAAGGAGTCATTTGATGGATAAGCCAATAAGTGCACCAGAGAGTTCTACACAATAATGAGGGGTGGCTGGCATGTGGTACCTTCAAGCTGCTGGTAGAAGACCTGGATCATACTGTGGCCTTGACCTCCAACCAGGAGTACCCGGACCTGTCCTTGGCCCTGGAACAATACTGTTTATGCTTTTCCAACACCCAAAGCTCCACCTGCTCCTCAGAGAAGAATTCCACCTTCTCTCATGTGCCGTTGCCCAGGGAGTCCTACCTGCCCTGACACCCAGCCCAGCTTGCCAATGGTGGACTCAAATGACTAGTATCCCTATTACTCCTGTCCAGATTCCGTCATAAGCTGTAACCCTTACACCCCACCCTCCCCTCCCTGCAAGACTCACTGCCTTCTCCTTTGTCCCTTTCCTACTGGCAGGAGCCAGCTGCCTACCTGAGGCCTTCACCCCTTGAAGTTCAGCTCTCTTCCCCTTCCTCTTCCTCCTCCTTACAACCTGCTCATGAAAGAAAGGCACAGAGAGGCAGGTACTTGCTCGTGGCTACTTCCTTCCCTCCCATATGTTGGACCAAGACCCCTCCCTGGCATCTGGTACTGCCTGGACATCGAGGGAGTGGGAGATGAGGCATGCCAGTGAAAGCTGTCGCAGCTTTCCTGTTTTGGTTTTGTCTGCTTAGCATAACATGTAAGACTGAGTTCTGGTGGCAGGGACCTAGTCCTTGGGGCTATAGCACTAGCGAGGGGAGGTCCACTGCTCTGGGCCTTGGCTAAGAGCAACCCCTGCTCCAGAGATATGGTGCCAAGGGCTTATTAATTTTGATACTAATTTGCTTTGCTGACCAAATACCTGGTATCAAAAGATGGGAAGGCAAAGACTGGAAGCAGTGTTGTGACCATGGGCTCCAGCCCCATACTATGAAGAAAACACAAAGTGTATAAATCTGAGTAAGTATATATTTACACACCTCTTTAAATAGGTTGTTATCAAAGATTTAATCAATGGGTAATATGCTCCTCGTGGCTGGGAAGCATCAGTTGCCATATATTAAAAACAAAGAAAAGAGGTGTCTGGGTGGCTTCCTCCATAAGTGTCCCTTCCTTTCAGGTCATGATCCCAGGGTCCTGGGATGGAGCCCCACATCAGGCTCTCTGCTCACTGGGAAACCTGCTTCTCCTTTTCCCTCTGCCCTGCTTATACTTCCTCTTCCTGTCTCTCTGTCTGTCAAATAAATAAAATATTTTAAAAAAAGAAACAAACAAAATGTTTTTAAAAGGTCTTTTTTTTTTTTAATTTTCCAGGGGTGACTGGATGACTCAGTTGTTTAAGCAGATATTTGCCTTTGGCTGAGGTCATGATTCCAGTGTACAGGGATCCAGGCCTGCATGGGACTACTTGCACCCCAAGGAGCTTGCTTCTTCCTCTCCCTTTGCACGTGATTCCTCCCGCTTGTGCGCTTCCTCTCTCTCTCTCTCTCTCTCTCTCTCTCTTGCTGTCAATAAACAAAATAAAATCTTTTACTAAATAAATAAATAAATAAACCTACTTTCAGTTTAGGTCCCTTAACAAAAATTGCTACTGCTTCATTTAAAAAAAAAAAAAAGATAATTTAGAAAGATGCATCAAGAGCTAAAAATCTGTTTTTTTTTTTTCAGGATTAAATATAGAAGTGCTTTATAAAGTAAAAGAAAAACTATGCTATATTAACACTAATCACACTATAACTTTGGTGGTTATATCAAGATAATGAAAAGTGATTTTAAAGCAAATTTCATTATCAGACATAATGATCAAGTCAAAATTACAGAAGACTAGAAGGATGAATTTATCAGGGAGTATAATAATTCTTGACTTTTAATACTTAATAACAGATTTGGGGATATATAGGGAAAAACTAAGAACAAAAATCATAACTTCTACCTTAGAAGAGAAACGAAAAAAAAGTTTCAATACCTTTATTTTAAGATTACATAGACAAATAGTCATCAAATTGGTAAGATATGTAAGACTTGAACAAAATTATCAACTAATTAGATATGCTTGATATTACAGAACACTCCCAACAACCGCAGACTACATATATCTTAAGCCATGATTTTCTTTGCAAAGGTCAACATTGATAATGTTCTAGTCATACCTCCGTGTACCAGGAAAGAAGTAGCATATTTCTTGAAAGACACAGCTATCAAAGCTCCATTGAGAAACCGTAAAGATGGAAAAAGGGATTTGCAAATTATATATCTGATAATGGACATCTCCTCTGATTATTAAAAATGAATAAAAATAAAAAACCTTACTAATAACCAAACAGAGTAACCAATTTTACATGTGAAGAAATTTATTGAAGAGACATGTCACCAAAAGGATATGGATGGCTTATAAGCACATGACAAATTTCTCAACATTTAGACATTAAAGAAATACAAATTAAAATCATAATAAGACATGTTTACATATCTATTAGAATGGCTAAAATTATAAAGGCTAATTTACTTCGTCTGAGCTAGATTGAGAAGCAACAAAAAATCTAAACTGTTGTTGGCATATATCATGATACCACCACTTTGGAAAATAGTTTGAAAACTTTTTTAAATGCAAAATATGTTGCAGTTACACAAATAGCCATTTTACTTCTAGGCATTTAACCAAGAGAAACAAACCCTATGTTCATACAAGACTTGTATATGAATTTCATAGCAGCTTTATTTTTAAGAATTGAAAACTGTGGAAATGTTCATCAATGTCCATCAATAGAGCAAAGACAAATTATGATCTCTCATTAAAGAGATTACTGTTCAACATCAAAATGAACTATTTACAATTGGAGATTCTCAAAGTAATCATGCTGAGAAAAGAAAAGCCAGGCAATGAATAGTATATACTGTGTGATTCCATGACTATAAAAAATCTAGAAAAGACAAATTTATATATAGTCACAGTCATCAAATATATTGGTGTGATTTTAGTGCCTTCTTCTGTGCTCCCATAGCTTCCTACACTTGATCTCCGAGCATTTGTTACACCATGTGAAAATATGAACTCTTTTTCTTTATTCTGTCTTACAAGAAAAAGAATCTTTGAAATTTTATGGACATTTGTACTCTCAGTTATTAGCAGAAATTCTATCATACAGTAAATTTCCAAATATAAAAGCCAGAGTTTTACAATGACTTCTAAGCTTTTACATGATCTAGCCACTCATTTAACCTCTGTGACCTCTTTCCCTGCTACTCTTCAGTCCCTCACAGTGGCCTCCTTGCTATTCCTCAGATATGCCAGGCACGATCCAACCTTATGGCCTTCAAGATAGCCAATTCCTTTGTCTGGAGTGACCTTATTGCTGATAGTTCTGGGCAAATTCATCACCATTCCATACCTTTGTTCAATTGTCAGCTTCATTGTAACTACCCTGATCTTCCTATTAAAAAACTTAACTCCCCATCCCCTGCCTAGCAACCTTGATTTTTCTCACCCTGATCTAATTTTTCTTTTTCCCCATTGTACTCATCATTTTTTGAATGCACTATGCAATTTTTATTAAGTTTTATAGCTTTTAATTGTCTCACCCATTATAATAAACGTTCTACAAAGCCAAGTATTTCATTTACCAGTGTAGTCTGAAGTAATATCTGCCATATAATAGGTTCAAGACACAATAGGTAAATTTCAGAAAAACATATGCTGAGAGTATACTGAATTTCATAAGTCATTTCAATATTTTTTTCCAAAAAATAAACTATGTAAAACATACCTTAAATTTACTTTCAAAATATTTTGTAGCAGCATATAATGGACAATATACATAAGCCTTAAAGAAACAATCATATAAATAAACATTTCATACCTACTTAAATATTGCATAATACCACACTCCTAGATCCTCTCTGAATGCTCTAAAATAACCCTTCAAAGGAAATACATTTTTAAAAATAACAGATTTTTTGGCAAATAATTTAATAAAATAAAAGTTTCATTCATCTATGTAGATCATAATAAATGTTTTTAATAAGCATGAAATTATAACTCTGAAGTGTGCTAAAATGAAACCACCTGCTAAGGGTGAGAGAACAAAAATAAACATCATTTTTCCAAATAAGAGGAATTTATTACCTTTGAATCAAAGCATGTGGATTTGTTCAAACTGGCAATAAAGGAATATGGAAACACATACCATGGAAAGTCATATTTTAGATTTCTAAAAGACTTCAAAGTGAAGAGTATACATTTTTTAAATGCTACATAATGCTACATAATGACAAGATGACAGGTTGTGACAAATAGCATTTTAAAAGCTCTACTCATAATGGAACAGAAGGTGTCATTTCCCTATAGTTTTATATAGGTCATTAATTTACAATATCTAGATACAACATATATCCAAACAGAAGTTCATCAAAGACTAAATCATTTTTAATGGAACATAATATTTTGAACCTACATCTATCAATCATTTTTTCGATCTAACATTTATAGTCTCGCTAAACAATTTATCAGTTGTCGACAAAATTAAAAAAAAAATAGGATAAAAAGTCGTGTTTGGAAAAGTAGATTTTCTTTGAAATTTGCATTTAAATGAAAATATTTGCTGATATTTTTTAAACTTTAAATGTAATTTTATAAATATCTGACCTATCAGATGATATAAAATTTTTGGAGAAAATAGGACATATTTTTTTGATCTTGGTTGAAGGTATTAATAAAGAGCAACTGTTTGTATTATTTGTATTGTGATATCTTAGTTAATAAACATGAATAACTGGTATAAAATATGTTTTTTTTATTTTATTTATTTCCTTGACAGAGATCACAGGAAGGCAGAGAGGCAGGCACAGAGAGAGGAATGGAATCAGGCTCCCTGCTGAGAAGAGAGCCCACTGTGGGACTCAATCCCAGGAACCTGGATTCATAACCTGAGCCGAAGGCAGAGATTTTAACCCACTGAGCCACCCAGGCGCTCTAAAATATGTTCTTTTTTTTATAGAATTATAGTTCTTGAAA
The DNA here is from genome assembly GCF_011764305.1 of Mustela putorius furo. Lineage (NCBI taxonomy): Eukaryota > Metazoa > Chordata > Mammalia > Carnivora > Mustelidae > Mustela > Mustela putorius. The sequence continues at coordinate 149,907 of NW_025421750.1, read as the reverse complement.
AATATGGAACTAGCTGGAACTGAATGCCTCCTTCAAAGTCAGCTCTGGAGAAATTATGCAAGTGTAATATAGAACTATTTCAGATATGAACCAAAAACAAAGAAATGATGGTAAATTCCTTAAAAGACTCAAAGTTGCTCTTGACTGGTATGTTTCAAGCTCTATTCCTGGTTTGAGGACAGTTTTTAACAGGCCTGTCACTGTAGAAATCAGCTGGATGTTTAGAGGCTATCAGAACTGTGCAAAAACCTTGAAGGGGTAAAGACTTGAAAATTCTTTAGAGAGATCAGCTCCCTAAGGCATTATTCATCCACACATTTTCCTCCACACAATTAAGACTGATGGATGAGGGGCACCTGAGGGGCTCTCTCATCACGTGGGTGTTGGGTTAAGCCTCTGCCTTCATCTCAAGTCATGGTCTCTGGGTCCTGGGATCCAGCCCCACATCGGGCTCTGCTCAAAAGGAAGCCTGCTTCCCTCCCTGCTTGCCTGCCTCTCTGCTTACTAGTAATCTCTCTCTCTCTCTCTCTCTCTGTGTGTCCAATAAATAAATAAAATCTTAAAAAAAAGGCTGATGGATGATAAATTATGTAAACTGCTCCCTCCAAATGATGCTTCTTCATAAGGATTTAAGAATTTAAAATTGTAAGAATTTAAAATTAAAACTTGATCATAGGATTTATCTTATAGAATAACATCAAGTGAAGGCAGTTATTATTAGTTCTGAAGTATTTGTGATTCTGAATTCTTGGCCTCATTAGTAAATTTATTTTTAAATTCTCCCATGGAGTGGTGATTGGCCTTCAGTCTTTCATTGATGTACATCATTGGGTCAAATGAGATGTGTGTGCCCAGAACTATATATAATCTTCTTTGTATTTCACTGGAGATGGCATTTCTGAGTTTTGTTCAATTGAATTTGTACAGATGTTTTAATAGTTACTTCTAGAGTTGGCCCTGGAGAATATCTTCCTTTTTTTTTTTTCTCTTCCCGATTCTCTGAAAAACCCTGACTAATTCACATTATCACAGTGATATCACAATTCAAGTTTTTCCAAACACTATAGCTGCAAAATCGAAGGAAGCTACTCAGAATGTAATGCTATTGTGAATGATTGGTAAAGAAAACATTATTATAATTAAGCTACCAGGTTTCAATGTATTTTATTGTTGCTAAGAAAATCCTAGCATACCCAGACTTTACAGAGATTTGATGATCCTAAGAGGAGCTGAATTCATGGACCAAAATAACTATGCACATAAAAAGTACAATTACTTACCTAAAAAAGATGATGTGGTTAACTTTATATGGAAATCCAAGTGTTATTGGAACAGGAATTTTAAAAAGAGCTTAGGGGCGCCTAGGTGGCTCAGTGGATTAAGCCACTGCCTTCAGCACAGGTCATGATCTCAGGGTCCTGGTATCAAGTCCTGCATCAGGCTCTCTGCTCAGCAGGGAGTCTGCTTCTCTCTCTCTCTCTCTCTCTCTCTCACTCTCTCTCTCTCTCTGCCTGCCCGTCCCTCCGTCTACTTGTGATCTCTCTCTCTGTCAAATAAATAAATAAATAAAAAATCTTGAAAAAAAAGAATGACTGTACTTTTAAAAAAATAGCTTAAAAGGGGCACCTGGGTGGCTCAGAGGGTTAAAAAGACATGTAGACCAGTGGGTTAGAGTAGAGTGCCCAGATATGGACCATCAACTCTATGGTCAAAAAATCTTTCACAAAGCAGAGAAAATTATACAGTGGAAAAAAGACAGCCTCTTCAATCAATGGTGCAGGAAAAATTGGAGAGCTATGTATGGAAGAATGACACTCAACCATTCTCTTATACCATACATAAAGATAAATTCGAAATGGACAAACGACCTCAACGTGAGGAAGGAATCTATCAAAATCCCAGAGGAGAACATAGGCAGTAACCTCTTGGACACTGGCCACAGCAAATTCTTTCAAAACATGTCCCCAAAGACAAAGGAAACAAAAGCAAAATGAACTTTTGGGACTTCATCAAGATCAAAAGTTTCTGCACAGCAAAGGAAACAGTGAACAAAATGAAGAAACAACCCACGGAACGGGAGAAGATTTTCACAAATGACATTACAGATAAAGGGCTGATATCCAAGATCTATAAAGAACTCCTCAAACTCAACACATACAAAACAGATAATCATGTCAAAAAATGGGCAGAAGACATGAACAGACACTTCTCCAAAGAAGACATACAAATGGCGAACAGATGCCATATATGCAGGCAGAGAGAGAGGGGTAAGCAGGCTCCCCGCTGAGCAAAGAGCCTGATGTGGGGCTCCATCCCAGGACCCTGAAATCATGATCTGAGCCGAAGGCAGAGGCCTAAACCACTGAGCCACCCAGGAGACACATATCTGGTAATTTTTAATCAACGTGGATTTGCTGCATCAAATAGTTCCTTCTTCTTCAAATATAAATATATGAATATATTGATCAAGTCACACGCATGTCTTAGGAGAATGTCATAACTTTAATATAAAACTTGAAATCTTGGCCATTGGTTATGATTTTTGTTTTAGTTTGATTTGGTTCGGTTTTTGTAATTTTAAAAATCCCTCCAGCCTTTGGCTCTGTCTGACCTGATTGCTTTCAGCTGTTTCTGCAACAAAGTTGTCCCAGCTGCGAAAACTCTCATTGTTTTCAGTGTCGCCCCCTTCTGAACACTTTGTTAATAAAAAGCTTTTTTTTTTTTTTTTTTTGGCTATGGTAAATGTGGAACAACAGTGAGGTATTTCAAAGAGGTGAACTACAGATAAATTTCTCTAAGGGTGGGGTGAGGGTTACTCAAAAAGGAACTTGACAAGGCTTTTAAAGATATCGACAATCATTATAACATAACGTGACTGATTGTTACCGTGCTCTTAACTGGGCAAACACTTGTTGGCTTCCAAGATAGACTAACAGAGTTGAGATGGTTCTAGCGGCCTGCTAGCACACGGTCTCATGAGCCAGGGATTCTAGCCACTGGCTGTGCAAGGTTGAGACCTGTTAGTGATTCTATTTTTTCCTCTACAGAATGGGTCTTTCTACATTCCAGGTCCTTTCTACCCCAATAAATAATGCGGCGATTCTCTCAGTGAGTTGTACTTTTGGTTTAAACAGCCAACTGTCTGTTAAAAAGGACTTTTGTTTAAATTCCTTTAAAAAAAAAGTCCTTTCAAAAAAATCTTTTTTTTTATTTTTTATGTTTTGATCCCATAGGTTTACTCTGATCCTGGAACTTTGTCATTTTGACCTTCTCTGCTGATTAAAATATTCTTCATCATCAGCACCTACTGCTCTCCTCTCCTGGTGGTCTCTCTGAAGGGGTCTTCTCTAGCTCTTCTAGCAGGAGATGGGCACTTCCCCTCTACCCCTGTTGCCAGACCAACCTTACCTATCCTGCAGGGTCAGGTCGGCCTGGCCTTTTATCTGTTGTTCTCTTCTGAGTGGTTAGTTTTTCATCGATACCGTGCTTTGCTTTTGTCAGGATTTACCCTGGTCTATCAAAACCCTTTTCTTGTACCAGTGAAGCCTAAGAAACAGTCCTGATGAGAGAACCAGGAACTCGAACAGATCATATTTATCCTGAATGTTCCGTCCAAAATGAAAAATACATTTCTGAGGAGCCTCAAGATCTCTGGGAAGGGAAGTTTCACCAACTCTGTCATGTAGGGGCATCAATTCCGATTCTATGTCAATTTTCCGACATTCCCAGCTAATAATTCTCTACCTCAGAAAGCCCACTCTCAACCGTTTCCTCTCTCAAAGGCAGTTGCTCTTAGAGTCTGCACATGGCACTTGGGGCCTGCTGGTCATTGGCTACTGCCCTCTGTACCTTGGGTCTAACAGCTGCGGGGCATCAAGATGAGAATGTCTCTTGTTCTAAGACTTAATATAGTTGGGTGCACATGGTAAGCAATATTCACTTATTTTGTTGATCCAAGTGTTCGACCTTTCTTAATTATTCTAGTACCACAGTTTACTTGTTCTAAGATTTGTCCTCCCACCACCCCATTTTAATATCTCTTAAGGTGGCACTCACCTTGCACTTGAGGACATATCCTAGTTTAACTGACAGCATTTCTCTTTCTTAGTCGAACATAAACTATAGTGCATCTTACCCTTGATGAAAGCTAGGATGCAATTAAATACTCTATTATGGTTACGATTCTGATATTTGAAATCCTCCGGTAGCTCCCTGTGCCCCCACAGTGTAGTACCTCACCTCCTCGGCATAGTATACAAACCATCTCACCCCAGTGTTAACCCCGGGGCTCAGCCTCCATCCCCAGGTGATGCTGCCAGATCAGTTGTCGGTTATCATGAACTTGCTGTAGTTTCCTGAATGCACTGTGCTGCCTCCTGGCACTTTGAAACTTGACACACTCATCCTCATTCTTCGCTTTGCCCTTGTCTATCAGCTCCCCTGAAAATCTGTTCCTAAGTGGCTTTTGCCAGCTCCAACCTACCTTTGGCAATCTTTTCTCTCCCTCCCTGTTGTTAAAGACTGTCACACTTCACCATGGACATGCCGGTTGTCCCCCTGAGAAGAGAAAAGGGACAGTGAGGGCCCCCCAGCATTTGCAGCTCTAGTGCAGAGCCCCATGCCTGGCTTGCAGGAAATGCCAGATCATGAAGACAAACGGAGATCATCCTCTGGCTAAAACCAGCTCTTCTTTGCCTACCGCAGGATTGGATCATTAAAGAGCAGCCAGTTATTATTGCTGTTTTTCTAGGGATTTTTTCCCCATATATTTCCCAGGGCTTTACTCTTTATATAGCACTTTAATTCAGGCTTCAACCACTTCCTAGTCAGATCAGGTGAAATCATTTTCCTTCCCATACCCTCGATGTTTTTCTCACCTTGTAATTCTTTTTTTAAAGATCTTATTTACCCATTTGAAGGATCACAAGTAGGCAGAGAGGCAGCAGAGAGAAAGGGGTAAGCAGGCTCCCCGCTGAGCAAAGAGCCTGATGTGAGGCTCCATCCCTGGACCCTGAAATCATGACCTGAGCGGAAGGCAGAGGCCTAAACCACTGAGCCACCCAGAAGCCCCATATCTGGTAATTTTTAATCAACGTGGATTTGCTGCATCAAATATTTCCTTCTTCTTCAAATATAAATATATAAATATATTGATCAAGTCACACGCATGTCTTAGGAGAATGTCATACCTTTAGTAGCAAACTTGAAATCTTGGCCATTGGTTATGATTTTTGTTTTGGTTTGATTTGGTTCGGTTTTTGTCATTTTAAAAATCCCTCCAGCCCTTGGCTCTGTCTGACCTGATTGCTTTCAGCTGTTTCTGCAACAAAGTTGTCCCAGCTGCGAAAACTCTCATTGTTTCAAGTGGCGCCCCCTTCTGAACACTTTGTTAATAAAAAGTTTTTTTTTTTTTTTTTTTTTGGCTATGGTAAATGTGGAACAACAGTGAGGTATTTCAAAGAGGTGAACCACAGATAAATTTCTCTAAGGGTGGGGTGAGGGTTACTCAAAAAGGATCTTGACAAGGCTTTTAAAGATATCGACAATCATTATACCATAACGTGACTGATTGTTACCGTGCTCTTAACTGGGCAAACACTTGTTGGCTTCCAAGATAGACTAACATAGTTGAGATGGTTCTAGCAGCCTGATAGCAAAGGGTCTCATGAGCCAGGGATTCTAGCCACTGGCTGTGCAAGGTTGAGACCTGTTAGTGATTCTATTTTTTCCTCTACAGAATGGGTCTTTCTACATTCCAGGTCCTTTCTACCCCAATAAATAATGCGGCGATTCTCTCAGTGAGTTGTACTTTTGGTTTAAACAGCCAACTGTCTGTTAAAAAGGACTTTTGTTTAAATTCCTTTAAAAAAAAAGTCCTTTCAAAAAAATCTTTTTTTTATTTTTTATTTTTTGATCCCATAGGTTTACTCTGATCCTGGAACTTTGTCATTTTGACCTTCTCTGCTGATTAAAATATTCTTCATCATCAGCACCTACTGCTCTCCTCTCCTAGTGGTCTCTCGGGAAGCGGTCTTCTTCTCTTGCTCTTCTAGCAGGAGATGGGCACTTCCCCTCTACCCCTGTTGCCAGACCAACCTTACCTATCCTGCAGGGTCAGGTCGGCCTGGCCTTTTATCTGTTCTCTTCTGAGTGGTTAGTTTTTCATCGATACCGTGCTTTGCTTTTGTCAGGATTTACCCTGGTCTATCAAAACCCTTTTCTTGTACCAGTGAAGCCTAAGAAACAGTCCTGATGAGAGAACCAGGAACTCGAACAGATCATATTTATCCTGAATGTTCCGTCCAAAATGAAAAATACATTTCTGAGGAGCCTCAAGATCTCTGAGAAGGGAAGTTTCACCAACTCTGTCATGTAGGGGCATCAATTCCGATTCTGTGTCAATTTTCCTACTTTCCCAGCTAATACTTCTCTACCTCAGAAAGCCCTCTCTCAACCGTTTCCTCTCTCTCAAAGGCAGTTGCTCTTAGAGTCTGCACATGGCACTTGGGGCCTGCTGGTCATTGGCTACTGCCCTCTGTACCTTGGGTCTAACAGCTGCGGGGCATCAAGATGAGAATGTCTCTTGTTCTAAGACTTAATATAGTTGGGTGCACATGGTAAGCAATAATCACTTATTTTGTTGATCCAAGTGTTCGACCTTTCTTAATTATTCTAGTACCACAATTTACTTGTCTAAGATTTGTTGTCCACCCCCCAATTTAATATCTCTTACGGTGGCACTCACCATGCACGTGATGATATCCTAGTTTAACTGACTATTTCTCTTTCTTAGTCGAACATAAACTATAGTGCATCTTACCCTGATGAAAGCTAGGATGCAATTAAATACTCTATTATGGTTACGATTCTGATATTTGAAATCCTCTGGTAGCTCTCTGTGCCCCCACAGTGTAGTACCTCACCTCCTAGGCCTAGGCATAGTATACAAACCATCTCACCCCAAGTGTTAACACCGGGGCTCAGCCTCCATCCCCAGGTGATGCTGCCAGATCAGCTGTCGGTTGTTAGGAACTTGCTGTAGTTTCCCGAATGCACTGTGCTGCCTCCTGGCACTTTGAAACTTGACACACTCATCCTCATTCTTCGCTTTGCCCTTGTCTATCAGCTCCCCTGAAAATCTGTTCCTAAGTGGCTTTTGCCAGCTGCAACCTACCCTTGGCAGTCTTTTATCTCCCTGCGGTAAAGCCAGTCACACTGCACCATGGACATGCCCGTTGTCCCCCTGTGAAGAGAAAAGGGACAGTGAGGGACCCCCAGCATTTGCAGCTCTAGTGCAGAGCCCCATGCCTGGCTTGCAGGAAATGCCAGATCATGAAGACAAACGGAGATCATCCTCTGGCTAAAACCAGCTCTTCTTTGCCTACCGCAGGATCTGGATCAATAAAGAGCAGCCAGTTATTATTGCTGTTTTACTACGGATTTTTTTTTCCCCCATATATTTCCCAGGTCTTTTACTCTTTTTATAGCACTTTAATTCAGGCTTCAACCACTTCCTAGTCAGATCAGGTGAAATCATTTTCCTTCCCATACCCTCGATGTATTTCACACCTAGTAATTCTTTTTTTAAAGATCTTATTTACCCATTTGACAGACAGATCACAAGTAGGTAGAGAGGCAGACAGACAGAGAGGGGGGTAAGCAGGCTCACCACTGAGCAGAGAGCCCGATGTGGGGCTCCATCCCAGGACCTTGAAATCATGACCTGAGCCGAAGGCAGAGGCCTAAACCACTGAGCCACCCAGGAGCCTCCATATATGGTAATTTTTAACCAACGTGGATTTGCTGCATCAAATAGTTCCTTCTTCTTCAAATATAAATATAGAAATGTATTGATCAAGTCACTCGCATGTCTTAGCAGAATATCATACCTTTAGTAGCAAACTTGAAATCTTGGCCATTGGTTTTGATTTTTGTTTTAGTTTGATTTGGTTCGGTTTTTGTAATTTTAAAAATCCCTCCAGCCCTTGGCTCTGTCTGACCTGATTGCTTTCAGCTGTTTCTGCAACAAAAAATTGTCTGGGCAGCGAAAATTCTGATTGTTTACAATGGCGCCCCCTTCAGAACACTTTGTTAATAAAAAGCTTTTTTTTTATTTTTTATTTTTTTTTTTTTTTTGCTATGGTAAAGTGTAACTAAAATGAGGTATTTCAAAGAGGTGAACCACAGATAATTTTCTCTAAGGGTGGAGTGAGGGTTACTCAAAAAGGAACTTGACAAGGCTTTTAAAGATATAGACAATCATTATAACATAACGTGACTGATTGTTACTGTGCTCTTAACTGGGCAAACACTTGTTGGCTTCCAAGAAAGACTAACATTGTTGAGATGGTTCTAGCGGCATTCTAGCCCAGGGTCTCATGTGGCAGGGATTCTAGCCATTGGCTGTGCAAGGCATGAGTACTGTTAGTGATTCAATTTTTTTTTCTCTGCAGAATGGGTCTTTCTACTTTCCAGGTCCTTTCTACCCCTATAAATAATGTGGTGATTCTCTCAGTGAGTTCTACTTTTGGTTTAAACAGCCAACTTTCTCTTAGAAAGGACTTTTGTTTAAAGTCCTTTAAAAAATAGTCCTTTTAAAAAATCTTTTTTTTTTTTATCTTTTATTTTTAAACCCATATGTTTACTCTGATACTGGAACTTTGTCATTTTGACCTTTTCTGCTGATTAAAATATTCTCTCCAAAATGTCAGTATTTGCAGGGACTTGCACTGTAGACATTCTTTACATATTTTTTAAAAAATCCATTCACGATTTTTAGTGAAAAACCGGGAATCTGAAAGACTACCATTTGCTATTCATCGAACAGTTACTGTCTCCACTAAGTGACAGGGTTTCAGAGAACGTGAGCTCACAAAAGATGTAGCCTATTTTCCACTTTCTGCTACCATGTTCATTTCTATGTAGTCTGAAGTAATATCTGCCATATAATAGGTTCAATAGACAATTGGTAAATTTCAGAAAAAATTAATGTTGAGAGTATACTGAATTTCATAAGTCATTTCAATATTTTTTCCAAAAAATAAACTATGTAAACAAACCTAAATTTACTTTCAAAATATTTTATAGCATATAATGGACAATATACATAAGCCTTAAAGAAACAATCATATAAATAACCATTTCATACCTACTTAAAAATTGCATAATACCACACTCCTAGATCCTCTCTGAATGCTCTAAAATAACCCTTAAAAGGAAATACATTTTTAAAAATAACAGATTTTTTGGCAAATAATTTAATAAAATAAAAGTTTCATTCATCTATGTAGATCATAATAAATGTTTTTAATAAGCATGAAATTATAACTCTGAAGTGTGCTAAAATGAAACCACCTGCTAAGGGTGAGAGAACAAAAATAAACATCATTTTTCCAAATAAGAGGAATTTATTACCTTTGAATCTAAGCATGTGGTTTTTTTCAAACTGGCAATAAAGGAATATGGAAACACATACCATGGAAAGTCATATTTTAGATTTCTAAAAGACTTCAAAGTGAAGAGTATATATTTTCTAAATGTTACATAATGCTACATAATGACAAGATGACAGGTTGTGACAAATAGCATTTTAAAAGCTCTACTCATAATGGAACGGAAGGTGTCATTTCCCTATAGTTTTATATAGGTCATTAATTTACATTATCTAGATACGACATATTACCAAACAGATGTTCATCAAAGACTAAATCATTTTTAATGGAACATAATAATTTGAACCTACATCTATTAATCATTTTTTTCGATCAAGCATTTATAGTCTCGCTAAACATTTTATCAGTTGTCGACAAAATTAAAAAAAAATAGGATAAAAAGTCGTGTTAGGAAAGTAGATTTTCTTTGAAATTTGCGTTTAAATGAAAATATTTGCTGATATTTTTAAAACTTTAAATGTGATTTTATATATATCTGACCTATCAAATGATATAAAATTTTTGGAGATTAATATAGTTTGGGGCACATGGTAAGCAATAATCACTTTTTTAGTATATCCAAGTGTTCGACCTTTCTTAATTATTCTAGTACCACAATTTACTTGTTCTAAGATATGTCCTCCCCCCCCATTTTAATATCTCTTAAGGTGGCACTCACCTTGCACTTGATGACATATCCTAGTTTAACTGACAGCATTTCTCTTTCTTAGTCGAACATAAAATATATTGCATCTTACACTTGATGAAAGCTAGGATGCAATTAAATACTCTATTATGGTTACGATTCTGATATTTGAAATCCTCCGGTAGCTCCCTGTGCCCCCACAGTGTAGTACCTCACCTCCTGGGCATAGTATACAAACCATCCCACCCCAGTGTTAACCCCGCGGCTCAACCTCCATCCCCAGGTGATGCTGCCAGATCAGCTGTCGGTTGTCCTGAACTCGCTGTAGTTTCCCCCGAATGCACTGTGCTGCCTCCTGGCACTTTGAAACTTGACACACTCATCCTCATTCTTCGCTTTGCCCTTGTCTATCACCTCCCCTGAAAATCTGTTCCTAAGTGGCTTTTCCCAGCTCCAACCTACCCTTGACAGTCTTTTATCTCCCTGTGGTAAAGCCTGTCACACTGCACCATGGACATGCCCGTTGTCCCGCTGAGAAGAGTAAAGGGACAGTGAGGGCCCCCCAGCATTTGCAGCTCTAGTGCAGAGCCCCATGCCTGGCTTGCAGGAAATGCCAGATCATGAAGACAAACGGAGATCATCCTCTGGCAAAAACCAGCCCTTCTTTGCCTACCGCAGGATCTGGATCAATAAAGGACAGCCAGTTATTATTGCTGTTTTTCTAGGGATTTTTTTCCCCCCATTCATTTCCCAGGTATTTACTCTTTTTATAGCACTTTAATTCAGGCTTCAACCACTTCCTATTCAGATCAGGTGAAATCATTTTCCTTCGCATACCCTCGATGTATTTCACACCTAGTAATTCTTTTTTTAAAGATCTTATTTACCCATTTGACAGACACACACAAGTAGGTAGAGAGGCAGGCAGAGAGAGAGGGGGGAAGCATGCTCCCCGCTGAGCAGAGAGCCTGATGTGGGGCTCCATCCCAGGACCCTGCAATCATGACCTGAGCCGAAGGCAGAGGCCTAAACCACTGAGCCACCCAGGAGCCCCCATATCTGGTAATTTTTATTCAATGTGGATTTGCTGCATAAATAGTTCCTTCTTCAAATATATATATATAAATATATTGATCAAGTCACTCACATGTCTTAGGAGAATGTCATACCTTTAGTAGCAAATTGAAATCTTGGCCATTGGTTTTGATATTTGATTTTTGTTTTGGTTTGATTTGGTTCGGTTTTTGTAATTTTAAAACCCCTGCAGCTCTTGGCTCTGTCTGACCTGATTGCTTTCAGCTCTTTCTGCAACAAAATTTGTCCCAGCAGCGAAAACTCTCATTGTTTACAGTGGCTCCCCCTTCTGAACACTTTGTTAATAAAAAGCTTTTTTTTTTTTTTTTTTTTATGGTAAATGTGGAACAACAGTGAGGTATTTCAAAGAGGTGAACCACAGATAAATTTCTCTAAGGGTGGGGTGAGGGTTACTCAAAAAGGAACTTGACAAGGTTTTAAAGATATCGACAATCATTTTAACATAACGTGAGTGATTGTTACCGTGCTCTTTACTGGGCAAACACTTGTTGGCTTCCAAGATAGACTAACATAGTTGAGATGGTTCTAGCGGCCTTCTAGCACAGGGTCTCATGAGGCAGGGATTCTAGCAAATCTGGCTGTGCAAGGCATGAGGCCTGTTAGTGATTCTATTTTTTCCTCTGCAGAATGGGTCTTTCTACATTCCAGGTCCTTTCTACCCCAATAAATAATGCAGCGATTCTCTCAGTGAGTTGTATTTTAGTTTAAACAGCCAGCCAACTGTCTCTTAAAAAGGACTTTTTTTTTATTTTTTTTATTTTTAATTAAAGTCTTTTAAAAAAAAGTCCTTTTAAAAAATATTTTTTTTTTTTTTTATTTTTTTTTTTTCCTCTGCAATCCCATATGTTTACTCTGATTGTGGAACTTGGTCATTAAAACAGACCTTCTCGGCTGATTAAAAAAATATTCATCATCAGCACCTACTGCTCTCCTCTCCTGGTGGTGGTCTCTCCGGAAGGTGTCTTCTCTAGCTCTTCTAGCAGGAGATGGGCACTTCCCCTCTACCCCTGTTGCCGGACCAACCTTACCTATCCTGCAGGGTCAGGTCGGGCCTGGCCTTTTATCTGTTGTTCTCTTCTGAATGGTTAGTTTTTCATAGTTATCATGCTTTCCTTTTGTCAGGATTTACCCTGGACTATCAAAACCCTTTTCTTGTGCCAGTGAAGCCTAAGAAACAGTCCTGATGAGAGAACCAGGAACTCGAACAGATCATATTTATCCTGAATGTTCCGTCCAAAATGAAAAATACATTTCTGAGGAGCCTCAAGATCTCTGAGAAGGGAAGTTTCACCAACTCTGTCATGTAGGGGCATCAATTCCGATTCTGTGTCAATTTTCCTACTTTCCCAGCTAATAATTCTCTACCTCAGAAAGCCCACTCTCAACCGTTTCCTCTCTCAAAGGCAGTTGCTCTTAGAGTCTGCACATGGCACTTGGGGCCTGCTGGTCGTTGGCTACTGCGCTCTGTACTTTGGGTCTAACAGCTGCGGGGCATCAAGATGAGAACGTCTCTTATTCTAAGACTTAATATAGTTTGGGGTGCATGGCAAGCAATAATCACTTTTATAGTTGATCCAAGTGTTTGACCTTTCATAATTATTCTAGTACCACAATTTACTTGTTCTAAGATTTGTCCTCCCCCACCACCCATTTTAATATCTCTTAAGGTGGAACTCACCTTGGACTTGATGACATATCCTAGTTTAACTGACAGCATTTCTCTTTCTTAGTCGAACATAAAATATATTGCATCTTACACTTGATGAAAGCTAGGATGCAATTAAATACTCTATTATGGTTACGATTCTGATATTTGAAATCCTCCGGTAGCTCCCTGTGCCCCCACAGTGTAGTACCTCACCTCCTGGGCATAGTATACAAACCATCCCACCCCAGTGTTACCCCCGCGGCTCAGCCTCCATCCCCAGGTGATGCTGCCAGATCAGCTGTCGGTTGTCCTGAACTCGCTGTAGTTTCCCGAAGGCACTGTGCTGCCTCCTGGCACTTTGAAACTTGACACACTCATCCTCATTCTTTGCTTTGCCCTTGTCTATCACGTCCCCTGAAAATCTGTTCCTAAGTGGCTTTTCCCAGCTCCAACCTACCCTTTGCAGTCTTTTATCTCCCTGTGGTAAAGCCTGTCACACTGCACCATGGACATGCCCGTTGTCCCGCTGAGAAGTGAAAAGGGACAGTGAGGGCCCCCCAACATTTGCAGCTCTAGTGCAGAGCCCCATGCCTGGCTTGCAGGAAATGGCAGATCATAAAGACAAACGAAGATCATCCTCTGCCTAAAAGCCGCTGTTCTTTCCCTACCGCAGGATCTGTATCAATAAAGGGCAGCCAGGTATTATTGCTGTTTTTCTAGGGATTTTTTTGCCATATATTCAAGGGGTTTCTTGTTAGCCTCGGAGGGCCATGTTTTTTTTTTTCTGGAGGGCAGGCAGAGGGCTGCATGGTCCTTCTGGAATTGCCAAATTTGAGGGCTTGTGGGCCAGGAGTTGAGGACAGAAGTTGAGAACACAAGCAGTCTTAGGTTTCTGGGCAAGGGGCATGGCAGTTACGCTCTGCAGAGCTGAAACGAGATCTCGTGCATCCGAAATCAGGTGAGGATCTGACGAACGCTCAGGTTGGAGTTTCTGTCCCTTATGGCCCTATTCATGAAGAGGTGGTGGATCACGAGGCCATGGAATTTTTCCCACAATAGGAATTGTGAGATGCTCCAAATCGTAAAGAGTCTTCTGCAGGACGATTGAGACATGTTGGTTGGCTCCAGGTCTTCCCATACAGAAGGATTCCAGGTAGGGTTCTAAGAATGGATGGTTGGGAAGCCCGACTCTCATTCCTCTTGTGTCCTAGTGACAAGACAGGTTAGATCAGCTGGATCTGGGGGAGAAACTGAGAGGGTTGAGTTGAAATGGAGTCTCTTGTGGATGGGTCCTAATGTGGGTTTGTGTCCATGGAGAACTTGGAATTAGGTAGTGGCACAGGGTCCCTGAAGGGTTCTCCTAACCAGAGGCTTTGACACAGCTCCAACGTACAAGATTCCCACGTGGAGACGAGATTTGTTCTGATGGGTGCCTCAAGAAACAGCCATATGCTGCTATTGGAATCCAGGCCTCTGAGGAGAGATGCCTGGACAAAAAAAGCAATGGATCCGATTAGGATCTAGGGGCCTGTTCATTCCGATATACCTCTGGAGACATCTGTCCACGGGTCTAGGTGCAGGTAGATGCTCAACCGGTGTCAGACCGCCCTTGTTTTTCCTGGGCAGTCAACACTATTGGGATGGCCCCGGGCACTTTTGACGTTTATCATCCTATTTCTAGGTTTGTGGCCAATGGAATAGGCAGAATTCCCAGGGACAGTCCTCAGGTTTGGCTCCAAGGACCTGTGCCTGTAGGTTTTGTGGGCCAGGGCTGTGGGGACAGTTGTCTGAATACACAAACTCGGCTTAGGTTTCAGGTCGTAGGTATTGCAGGACTGATCTACAGACCGTGAGGAGAACTCTTCAGGATATGAACAAGGGGGTGAGTGTGAGACGCTTGCTCCAGATTTTGTCTATGGATATTGTGTCACTGTTGGCCGTGGAATGTCCGGGTGGCCTTATGCGCCATGGACGAGTCTTCCTCTCTGGGCATTTGGCCCGATCCCAAAGAGTTTGGGGTTATTCTTTGAGACGGGAGAGGTCAGTTTTTTTTTTGTTTTTTACCTCAGGTGTCCCACCAAAAGAGAGTTTCCAGAGCAGAGCCCTGGGGAGGGGCCACTGGACCACCAGAAAGCTGGTTAAAACTTGGGTCCTAGGGGCATGGCAAGCCCATTATGACGTCTAATGGTCCAGCCACTGAGAGGACTTACTAGAGGACAGGACTCACGCTGAGGGTCACAATGCGTGTTTGTGCCCTCTTCGTACTCAAGCATGGGCGGTGCCTCATGGTGAACGCTGGTTTCTCCTACACTGAACGTGGGACAACATGCCAACCACAAGGTTTCTTGCCACAGGGAAGGAGGAGATCTGATTTCCGTATCACATTCACCCCTTGGCAGGGTGTGGAGTTAAGTTCTATGTTCTGAAGCCTGAGAAGCTAGGTTGGGAATAGATGACGAGCTAAGGCCATGGTGGGTCTGTTGTGCTCAGTGTGCGGTCAGCTGTCTGGGTGTTGGTCAGGAAGTCCGGGCTCAGGCTGTGTCAGACAGTGTATTAGTGCCCAGATTTGTCGATATAATTTGTGTACAGAAGGGTGCCGTGTAGGTCTATCCTCATTTGGGGTGCCTGGGAAGCTCCATAGGGCAACATTTTGTTTTTTTTCTGGAGGGCAGGCAGAGTGCTGCCTTGTGGGTCCAGAATTGCCAAACGTGAGGTCTTGGGGGCCAGGAGTGTGAGGACGGACATTGGAGAACAGAAGTTTCACATAGGTTTAAGGGCGAGGGCAAGGCCGGCACATTCTGCAGAGCTGAATCGAGATGTCGTGCATCTGAATTCAGGGCGAGGATCAGACGTTGGCTCAGGTTGGAGTTCCTGTCCATGATTTCCCCTTCAGAAAGGGGGTAGGGGCTTCAGAAAGCCATCACGGTTTTCCCACGTTGGGAGTTGTGAGATGCTCCAAAACGCAAGGATTCCTTCTGCAGGACATTTGAGACCATTCGGATGGGTCCAGGACGTTCCATATGGAACGACGCCAGAGCAGGGTTCTAAGGACGGAGCCCTGGGCAACCCGCCTCGCATCTCAATAGTCTCCTAGCGACAAGACAGGTTCTATCTGCTGGCTCTGGGGGAGCAACCGAGAAGCCAGAGTTGAAATGGACTCTCCTGCGGATGGATCCTAATGTGGGTTTGTGTCCATGGAGACCTTGGAAAGGGGTGGTGGGCACCGGGCCCTGAAGGATTCTCCTAACCGGAAGTTTTGACACAGTTCCAGCCTGCTATTTTCCCATGTCGAGACAAGATTTGCCTCCGGAAACCCCCACATGCTGGTATTTGAAAACACGCCTCTGTGGAGAGATGCTTGGAAACCAAAGCAATGGATCCGATTACGGCCTAGGGACCTGTGAGGTTCAATGTACTACCCTGGTGCCATCCAACTACGGTATGAGTGGAGGTAGATGCTCAGCTGTTGTCAAACGCCCTTGTTTGTCCCGGGCGGCCTACACAAATGGGATGGCTTCAGGGACTGTGGAGGTTTCTCCTAATTTGGAGGCGTGTGGTCAAGTGAATGGGCAGAATTCCAGTGGAGTGGGCAGGCACAGACCTGATGTGTGGCTCCAGGGGCCCCAGCCTGGAGGGTGTGTGGGCCAGGAGTGTGGGGATAGAAGTCTGAAAACACTAACTCGGCTTACGTTTGGGGACGTAAGTATGGCAGGCCCGATCTACAGACCGTGAGGAGAACTCTTCGGGATATGAAGAAAGAGTGAGTGTGAGGCATTTATTCAGGCTTTTGTCTCTGGATTTTGTGTCAACAATGGCCGTGGAATGTCGAGGAGGCCTCATGGGCCATGGACAAGTCTTCCTCTCTGTGGATTCGGCACGAACCCAATTGTTTTGGGTCCATCTTGGGGATGGGAGGAGTCCTTTCAGTTTGGTTACCTCAGGTTTCCCACCAAAAGAGGGATTTCAAAGCCGAGCCCTGGGGTGGGGCGAATGGACAAACCGAACTATGGTTACTTCCAGCCACTGAGAGGCCTTCCTTGAGGACAGAACTCACGCTGAGGGTCACAATGTGTGTTTATGCCTTCTAGGCGCTCAAGCATGGGCGGGAATCATGGTCCACACTGTTGCTCCTACACTGAACGTTGGGCTCCATGCCAACCACATGGATTCTTGCCATGGGGAAGTAGTAGTTCTGATTTTTTCATCTCTTTCACCGCTGGGCCGTGATTGGAGGAGTTAAGGTCTAGGTTGTATAGTCTGAAACCCGAGCTTGGTAAGAGATGACGACTTAAGTCCATGTCAGGTCCGACGTGCTCAGTGTGGAGCCAGCTCGCTGAGTGTTGGTCGGGAGGTTCAGGCCTAGGCTGCATCAGACCAGGCATTAGTTTTCAGGGTATATTGTATAATTGGGGGAGAGTCGAGTGCCGTGCAGAATGATCCTCATTTAGCGTTTCTGGGTAGCCCCAAGGGCAACGTTTTTCTTCTGGAGGGCAGGCAGAGTGCTGCTTTGTGGCTCCGGAATTCCCAAACTGGATGCCCTTTGGGCAAGGAGTGTGAGGACAGAAGAATAAGAACACAAGTTAGGCGTAGGTTTCGGGACGAGGGCACGGCAGGCACTCTCTGCAGATCTGAATCGGGACTTCCTGCATCTGAAGTCAGGGAGAGGTTCAGACCTAGGCTCAGGTTGGAGTTTCTGTCCATTATGGCCCTTTCTTGAAGGGGGCAGCATCTCGAGGCCATGGAGGTTTACCCAGGAGGGGAGTTGGGATATGCTCCAAGCCACAAGGATTTTTTCTGATCAACAATTGAGATCTGTTGGATCGCTCCAGGATGTTTCATACGGAATGACAGCAATGCAGGGATCGAAGGATGGAACCCTGGGCAGACTGCTTCGATTCTAACTGTCTCCTAGTTAATAGACAGTTTTGATATGCTAGCTCTAGGGGAGCAACGGAGGGGGCTGAGTTGAAATGGACTCTCCTGCGGATGGGTCCTAATGTGGGTTTGTGTGCATGGAGACCATGGCACGGGGCGGTGGCACACGGACCCTGAATGCTTCTCCTAACCAGAGGTTTTGCGTCATCTCCAAAAGACAACTTTCCCATGCGGAGACTAGATTTGATCTGATTGGTGCCTCAGGAAAGCCCCACATGCTGATATTTGAAACCAGGCCTTTGATGAGAGATAGCAGGAAACCAAAACAATGGGCCCCATTAGGGCCTAGGGCCCTGTCCCGTTCAATCTCCTTCTCTGGGGACATCCATCTACAGCATGAGTGGAGATGGATGCTCAGCTGGATTCAGGCAGCCCTTGTTTGTCCTGGGCGTTCTATGCTATTGGGATGGCCTTGGGGACTTTGGAGGTTTCTCCTCGTTTGTATGATTGTGGTCAATGGAATGGGCAGAATTCCCATGGAGTTGAGAGGCATGGACCTGTTGTGTGGCTGCAGGGTCCCCAGGATGGAGGGTATGGAAGCCAGGAATGTGGGGATAGAAGTCTGAAAACACACACTCGGCTTGTTTTGGGGACCTAGGTATGGCAGTCCCGATCTACAGACCGTGAGGGGAAGTCTTTGGGATATGAGGAAAGAGCGAGTGCGAGGCGCTTATTCAGGCTTTGTCTCTGGATTTTGTGTCAACGATGGGCGTGGAATGTCAGGGAGGCCTCATGGGCCACGGATGAGTCTTCCTCTCTGTGGATTTGGCCCGATCCCAATTTGGGGGTCAATCTGTGGGATGGGAGGAGTCCTTTCAGTTTGGTAACCTCATTCTAAAGCAGAGCACTGGGGAGGGGCGAATGGACAACACGAACTATGATTAAAAATTGGGGCCTAGGGGCATGGCAAGCCCAACATGCCGTCTCTTGGTCCAGCCACTGAGAGACCTTACTTGGGGACTGGGCTCACGCTGAGGGTCACAACGCGTATTTGTGACCAACGCGGCCCTCAAACATGGCGAGGACAAAGGGCCACACTGCCATAAACTACACTGAATGTTGGGCAACACGCCAAACCCAAGATTTCTTGCCATGGGGAAGGATTTCTGATTTCTGCCTCATGCTCACCCTGGGCAGTGATTGGAGAAAACGTCTAGGTTCTGAAGCCTGAAAAACGAAGTTGGGAAGAGATGACGACCTAAGGCTTTGGCAGGTCCAATGTGTTCAGTGTGAGTCCAGCTGGCTGGGTGGGTGTGGGTCGGGAGGTCCAGGCTCAGGCTGTGACAGAAAGGGCATGAGTGCCCAGGGCATCCTGTAGAATTGGGGTACAGTCAAGTGGCGAAAAGGTTGATCCTCATTTGGGGTTTCTGGTTAGCCCCAGAGGCTAATGTTTTTTCTTCTGGAGGGCAGGCAGAGGGCTACGTTGTAGTTCTGGAATTGCCAAACTGGAGGGCTTGTGGGCCAGGAGTTGAGGACAGAAGTCTGAGAACACAAGCAACCTTAGGTTTCTGGGCGAGGGCATGGCATGTACGCTCTGCAGAGCTGAATCGAGATCTCGTGCATCTGAAATCAGGTGAGGATCTGACGAACGCTCAGGTTGGAGTTTCTGTCCCTTATGGCCCTCTTCATGAAGAGGTGGTGGATCACGAGGCCATGGAATTTTCCCCACGATGGGAGTTGTGAGATGCTCCAAACCGTAAAGATTCTTCTGCAGGACGATTGAGACCTGTTGGTTGGATCCAGGACTTCCCATACGGATCAATTCCGAGTAGGGTTCTAAGGATGGATGGCTGGAAAGCCCAACTCTCATTCCTCTTGTGTCCTGGTGACAAGACAGGTTAGATCTGCTGGATCTGGGGGAGAAAAACTGAGAGGGTTGAGTTGAAATGGACTCTCTAGTGGATGGGTCCTAATGTGGGTTTGTGTCCTTGGAGACCTTGGAATGAGGCAGTGGCACAGGGTCCCTGAAGGGTTCTCCTAACCAGAGGCTTTGACACAGCTCCAACGTACAAGATTCCCACGTGGAGACGAGATTTGTTCTGATGGGTGCCTCAAGAAACAGCCATATGCTGCTATTGGAATCCAGGCCTCTGAGGAGAGATGCCTGGACAAAAAAAGCAATGGATCCGATTAGGATCTAGGGGCCTGTTCATTCCGATATACCTCTGGAGACATCTGTCCACGGGTCTAGGTGCAGGTAGATGCTCAACCGGTGTCAGACCGCCCTTGTTTTTTTTCCTGGGCAGTCAACACTATTGGGATGGCCCCGGGCACTTTTGACGTTTATCATCCTATTTCTAGGTTTGTGGCCAATGGAATAGGCAGAATTCCCAGGGACAGTCCTCAGGTTTGGCTCCAAGGACCTGTGCCTGTAGGTTTTGTGGGCCAGGGCTGTGGGGACAGTTGTCTGAATACACAAACTCGGCTTAGGTTTCAGGTCGTAGGTATTGCAGGACTGATCTACAGACCGTGAGGAGACTCTTCAGGATATGAACAAGGGGGTGAGTGTGAGACGCTTGCTCCAGATTTTGTCTATGGATATTGTGTCACTGTTGGCCGTGGAATGTCCGGGTGGCCTTATGCGCCATGGACGAGTCTTCCTCTCTGGGCATTTGGCCCGATCCCAAGAGTTTGGGGTTATTCTTTGAGACGGGAGAGGTCAGTTTGTTTTGTTTTTACCTCAGGTGTCCCACCAAAAGAGAGTTTCCAGAGCAGAGCCCTGGGGAGGGGCCACTGGACCACCAGAAAGCTGGTTAAAACTTGGGTCCTAGGGGCATGGCAAGCCCATTATGACGTCTAATGGTCCAGCCACTGAGAGGACTTACTAGAGGACAGGACTCACGCTGAGGGTCACAATGCGTGTTTGTGCCCTCTTCGTACTCAAGCATGGGCGGTGCCTCATGGTGAACGCTGGTTTCTCCTACACTGAACGTGGGACAAACATGCCAACCACAAGGTTTCTTGCCACAGGGAAGGAGGAGATCTGATTTCCGTATCACATTCACCCCTTGGCAGGGTGTGGAGTTAAGTTCTATGTTCTGAAGCCTGAGAAGCTAGGTTGGGAATAGATGACGAGCTAAGGCCATGGCGGGTCTGTTGTGCTCAGTGTGCGGTCAGCTGTCTGGGTGTTGGTCAGGAAGTCCGGGCTCAGGCTGTGTCAGACAGTGTATTAGTGCCCAGATTTGTCGATATAATTTGTGTACAGAAGGGTGCCGTGTAGGTCTATCCTCATTTGGGGTGCCTGGGAAGCTCCATAGGGCAACATTTTGTTTTTTTTTTCTGGAGGGCAGGCAGAGTGCTGCCTTGTGGGTCCAGAATTGCCAAACGTGAGGTCTTGGGGGCCAGGAGTGTGAGGACGGACATTGGAGAACAGAAGTTTCACATAGGTTTAAGGGCGAGGGCAAGGCCGGCACACTCTGCAGAGCTGAATCGAGATGTCGTGCATCTGAATTCAGGGCGAGGATCAGACGTTGGCTCAGGTTGGAGTTCCTGTCCATGATTTCCCCTTCAGAAAGGGGGTGGGGGCTTCAGAAAGCCATCACGGTTTTCCCACGTTGGGAGTTGTGAGATGCTCCAAAACGCAAGGATTCCTTCTGCAGGACATTTGAGACCATTCGGATGGGTCCAGGACGTTCCATATGGAACGACGCCAGAGCAGGGTTCTAAGGACGGAGCCCTGGGCAACCCGCCTCGCATCTCAATTGTCTCCTAGCGACAAGACAGGTTCTATCTGCTGGCTCTGGGGGAGCAACCGAGAAGCCAGAGTTGAAATGGACTCTCCTGCGGATGGATCCTAATGTGGGTTTGTGTCCATGGAGACCTTGGAAAGGGGTGGTGGCACCGGGCCCTGAAGGATTCTCCTAACCGGAAGTTTTGACACAGTTCCAGCCTGCTATTTTCCCATGTCGAGACAAGATTTGCCTCCGGAAACCCCCACATGCTGGTATTTGAAAACACGCCTCTGTGGAGAGATGCTTGGAAACCAAAGCAATGGATCCGATTACGGCCTAGGGACCTGTGAGGTTCAATGTACTACCCTGGTGCCATCCAACTACGGTATGAGTGGAGGTAGATGCTCAGCTGTTGTCAAACGCCCTTGTTTGTCCCGGGCGGCCTACACAAATGGGATGGCTTCAGGGACTGTGGAGGTTTCTCCTAATTTGGAGGCGTGTGGTCAAGTGAATGGGCAGAATTCCAGTGGAGTGGGCAGGCACAGACCTGATGTGTGGCTCCAGGGGCCCCAGCCTGGAGGGTGTGTGGGCCAGGAGTGTGGGGATAGAAGTCTGAAAACACTAACTCGGCTTACGTTTGGGGACGTAAGTATGGCAGGCCCGATCTACAGACCGTGAGGAGAACTCTTCGGGATATGAAGAAAGAGTGAGTGTGAGGCATTTATTCAGGCTTTTGTCTCTGGATTTTGTGTCAACAATGGCCGTGGAATGTCGAGGAGGCCTCATGGGCCATGGACAAGTCTTCCTCTCTGTGGATTCGGCACGAACCCAATTGTTTTGGGTCCATCTTGGGGATGGGAGGAGTCCTTTCAGTTTGGTTACCTCAGGTTTCCCACCAAAAGAGGGATTTCAAAGCCGAGCCCTGGGGTGGGGCGAATGGACAAACCGAACTATGGTTACTTCCAGCCACTGAGAGGCCTTCCTTGAGGACAGAACTCACGCTGAGGGTCACAATGTGTGTTTATGCCTTCTAGGCGCTCAAGCATGGGCGGGAATCATGGTCCACACTGTTGCTCCTACACTGAACGTTGGGCTCCATGCCAACCACATGGATTCTTGCCATGGGGAAGTAGTAGTTCTGATTTTTTCATCTCTTTCACCGCTGGGCCGTGATTGGAGTTAAGGTCTAGGTTGTATAGTCTGAAACCCGAGCTTGGTAAGAGATGACGACTTAAGTCCATGTCAGGTCCGACGTGCTCAGTGTGGAGCCAGCTCGCTGAGTGTTGGTCGGGAGGTTCAGGCCTAGGCTGCGTCAGACCAGGCATTAGTTTTCAGGGTATATTGTATAATTGGGGGAGAGTCGAGTGCCGTGCAGCTTGATCCTCATTTAGCGTTTCTGGGTAGCCCCAAGGGCAACGTTTTTCTTCTGGAGGGCAGGCAGAGTGCTGCTTTGTGGCTCCGGAATTCCCAAACTGGATGCCCTTTGGGCAAGGAGTGTGAGGACAGAAGAATAAGAACACAAGTTAGGCGTAGGTTTCGGGACGAGGGCACGGCAGGCACTCTCTGCAGATCTGAATCGGGACTTCCTGCATCTGAAGTCAGGGAGAGGTTCAGACCTAGGCTCAGGTTGGAGTTTCTGTCCATTATGGCCCTTTCTTGAAGGGGGCAGCATCTCGAGGCCATGGAGGTTTACCCAGGAGGGGAGTTGGGATATGCTCCAAGCCACAAGGATTTTTTCTGATCAACAATTGAGATCTGTTGGATCGCTCCAGGATGTTTCATACGGAACGACAGCAAAGCAGGGATCGAAGGATGGAACCCTGGGCAGACTGCTTCGATTCTAACTGTCTCCTAGTTAATAGACAGTTTTGATATGCTAGCTCTAGGGGAGCAACGGAGGGGGCTGAGTTGAAATGGACTCTCCTGCGGATGGGTCCTAATGTGGGTTTGTGTGCATGGGGACCATGGCACGGGGCGGTGGCACACGGACCCTGAATGCTTCTCCTAACCAGAGGTTTTGCGTCATCTCCAAAAGACAACTGCCCATGCGGAGACTAGTCTTTAATCCTAACCCGCCCTTGGAGCTGAGATTCACATGGCCAACTGCCTGCAGCATATTTCTCCATGAATATGTAACAGGAGTCTTATTTTCACCATGAATTCTATCCTGATCCCTCCTCAACCTGCTCCTGTCCCAGTCTCCCCATCTTATTAAACAGCATCCCCACCTCCTACTGGCTAAAGCCTCAGCCCCTGCGATAAATTCCCCCTTTCCCTTTTCTCGTATCTAATCCATCAGCAAAACCAACTGATTTGACCTCCAAAACAGAAGTCAGACTTGCTCACTGCTCTTTATATCCACTGCTCCCATTTGAATCCAAACCCTGAATTTTTTTTTTTTTTTTGCACTTCAGACACTGTTAACAGTCATTGGTCCCACGACTACACCTACACAGATATTTTACAAGATCGCTAATCACCGCCAAGTTGCCAAATCCAATGATTAACTTTCAGATCCAAATGACTCAACCTGTCAGTCCTATAGACATAGAAGTCCCTCCACTTCTCTGGAAATATTCTATCTTTTTCATCGTGATGTTGGCTCTCCCTTCCTCTTCCACACTGGTCAGTGATGATGGCTCCTTTCTTGGCTGGGTTTTGTTGAGCTTCCTGACCTTTAGACATCAGTCCTGTGCTCTGGGACTCGGACCTTCTGCTTGAGTTTTCTGTTGTGTTAAAAAAAAAAAAATTTCAGCTGAATACATTTTAAAGAACCTATTGGCTTTATTCAATGATTCACGAAATGGGCAGCATCCTGCTTGCAGACTGAAAGGAGCTCAGAGGAGCAGTACAAAATGAAAGACTTTTATAGGCAGAAGAGAGGAGGAGCAAGGAAGTCACGTCAGGCAAACAAGGCAGGTTGGTTATGGCCAGGTGACTTGGCTTCTGGGGATGGCAGGGGTCCGAGGGAGTGGGGATCAGGTGGTGTCTGCTTGCCTGGGCTCAGATTCCATTTCTGGGACAGCTGAAATCATAATTAAGTCTGGTTTGGGGGACATGGGGATTAGCATAAGCAACTCCATTTTGGGCCTCTTGTTTTGTTTTTATATAGTTACTTCATAACAAATAATAACAAGTTTAGTAACTTTAAACAGCTCAGTTTACTATCCTACCATCTCTAGCTGTCAGGAGGCCAGACACAGCTTAACCAGGGTCCTTGGCTCTGGGTCTCACTCAAAGGAGGAGAGAAGGCACCCACCAAGCTGTGTTCTCACCTGCAGGTTCCACTAGGGAAGGCTCTGCTTCCAAACTCACTTGGGTTGTTGGAAGAACTCATTTCCTTGTAGCTGTGTGATTTGGGGGGCAGCCCATGCTGGGGTGGGCCAGGGAGATTCTCCAGGCTGTTAACTGGAAACCATCCTCAGCCCCCAGAGTCTGCTTGCGGTTTCCTGCCATATAACTCTCTCCACAGGTGATTCTGAACTTGGCTCTTTGCTTCTTCAAGTCCAGGACAGCCTCTCACTCCAATCAATCAGTAAAACAGTCTGATTTAATATAATGAGATCATAATAGTGACATCTTCTTACCTTGCCAAATTCTACTGGTTAAAAGCAAGTCCTAAGTCCCATACACACTCCCATCCATACTCACAGGACAAATACCAGGGGACAGATATCATGAAGCTGACTTATCATGTTGCCAAACACACCTCTGTCCATACTCACTGCGTAGGTAAGCCCACTTCTTCTCAGAGCTTGAACCCTATGTCCTAACGGTGCTCATATTTGTGCCTCCAGCCTGGACCTCACCCATGAATGCCAGACTCGTGTGTTCAGCTGCTGGTTGGGCATCCCCATGTGGATTCAGCCACCATTTCCAGAAACAAACACCTGTTGCCCATCAAACTTGCTTCTCCTGTCGTCTTTTCCATGTTAGCAAGTGGTAACGTCACTGTTCCAGGGCCTCGGGCCCCCAAAATTGTAAAATCATCCCATCTCTTGTCTTTTCTGCACACACTCCACACTTAATATATTTACAAATCCTGCATGTTTTGTCTTCAATATACACCCAGAATCTCCCCCCTTCTCCCCACACCTGCATCTACTGCTCTGGTCTGGGGGCCAATACCCCTTCTCACCCAAATCGGTGGTCCTCAACCAGGAGAGTTTTTGTGTACCTGCTCCCCCCCAGGGGATTTTGACAGAGTCTGGACACACTTTTCGTTGTCACAACTTGAGAGTGGGAAAGGGCGCTCCTGCGATCTAGTGGTCAGTGCACAGGACAGCTCCCCATAACAAAAATGAATGTGGCCCCAAATGCCAGCAGTATAGAAATCTCAGTCTACATTAATGCAAGTAGCATCCCCACCCCACAACCCCACAAGTCCGTTCTGCACACAGCAGCCTGAGTGATTCTTTTCTTTTCTCTTTAAGATTTTAATTATTTATTTGACAGAGCGAGAGAGAGATCCATGTAGGCAGAGAGGCAGGCAGTGGGAAAGGGATGAGCAGAGAGCCCAATGCAGGGCTCGATGCCAGGACCCCGAGGCCATGACCTGAGCTGAAGGCAGAGGCTTAACCCACTGAGCCACCCAGGCGCCCTGATCCTTTTCTAATCTAAATCAAGTCAAGCCTCTTCAAAACCATCCAAGCTCTTCCCATCTGGCACAAAGTTAAAGGCAAATCTTTACAATGGCCTTGAATACTTTATGTGATCTGACCCCACTACCTTCCTTACCTACCTCCTACTGAAAGACCCCTCTCCCCTTGCTGAAGGCTTTATTGTCCCCATAGCTGGATGGAAACACATACCAGGATGTCTATTGTTTGTGATCACCCGGTCTGTCAAAAGAAAAGACAAATGAGGAATAGAGTGTACCTGGGAATTTCCAGAGTGCTGAGGCAAGGCCCGCCAGAACAAATGGCTGTGTCCTTGCCTTAAACCCAATGCCTGACTAATTAACCAATCAGATCCCTGTAACCATGCATCTGCTTCTGTAAGCTTGCTTCCCGCCACCCCAACCCTGCCCTATATAATCTGCTCCCCAACTTAGCCTGGCGCGCTCAGCCCACAAAGGCTGATGCATCCACAGGCGCCTGTGTAACCAATAAACCTCTTGCAGTTTGCATCCAGTGGAGGCGTGCTGTTTGATTCTTGGGTGCGGCACCAGGGTCTTTCATTTGGAGGTCCCACCGAGATCTCTTGAAGTCCCACCCAAGACTCTAGCCGGTCCCCACCAGGAGGTAAGCTGGCCAGTATCCGTGTCTCTGTCATTCATGTCTCTGTCTCTCTGTTTGTCTGTTTTCCTGTTCCGTACAACAACGTTGTTGCTCCGTATTTTTGGGCAGGCTGAGAAGGAGTTGACGAACTCAGACTTCTCCCCTGCTGCTGCAACCGAGGGACGCCTCGGGGGTTTCAGTTTACTCTAGGAGACGCCTTGGGGTTTCCTAAGAGGGCCATTATCTTGGGCCACCTGTCGGTCAGAGAGGATCTCGCGTTCCTCCTGACCATAACCCGTAGTCTCGATTTCTGAACCGACCCCGCACAGCAATTTCTATTTTTGTCTCTTGTGTCCAGGCTGTCCTGTCGACGTCCTAAGTGTCTATATGTTCTTTGTTTCAGTTATGAAGGTAACATTCTGTTTAGGGAAAAATGTCTGATCCGTTTGAATCTGAGGAATGCCTGACTGTATGAATGTTTATGTGGCTCCACTGCCTTTGGCTATGGATTCTGAGTGGGCTGCACCCTGAGTCTCGCGGAGCGTCATACGGCATAATGGTCATCTACTCCATGGAGTAGCCTGGTCTGGGGTTTATATGGATAGACCTTAACTAAGACGCTCCTAAGTTCCCACGAGGGACGCGAGCAGGACAGCACCTGAAAGGTCCCCCTCCCCTTGTCTGCAACATCATACATATCGGAAGGAAATATAAAAGATAGGTATTAAGAACTAAAACCAGATTCAATGAGTCAGCTAGTAAATTTCCTCCTGACATATTGGATAAACCCAGGTTGCTGGGCCAGCCCTAGCAAAGGGGACTCTGGCTTTATTTCTCTCTGTTTTTCCTAATAGATGTGGGAGCTTCTCCCTCACTCACTTCCTATGTTGATGGCTATAACTGAAGCCAACTGGGGTTGGTCTGACTCGGGACAGAGACTATAGGGAATATTCCCAAGCAGCTGCCGAAACTCTTTGTTTCGGGGAGGTTTGCTGTGTTCTCTGGCCTGACTTGGACTGCCTAACCCCTCCCCCCTGGCTAATGAAAAAGCATGGCATCTGCTCCTCTGTTGTGGCTTAGGAGCTCCAAAACTGGGAATCCTTTCTCTGCCTCCTGGCAGCACTTTCTTTCTTCTGTTTCCCTCTTCTCCTATTTCTATACCAACGTGTGTGTGCAGCCTGCATGACTGGCCTCTAGATCATACACCACAGCTCCTTCTCTCTTCACTGTCAAGGAGCAAGAAGAGCACCCCCTGGACCTAACACCCCCTCACTCCAGATCTTCCCAACCATGTCTCAGGTAAACATTCAAAGTGGAGTGGGTCCAGATGGAACGTAAATCAGTGTGTTGGACTAAGTTAAGTTTGTTGGTTTAATTAAAATAAGACCCGTCTTTTAAGTTATCAGCAGTAAATGTGAAACTTCGAAGTTTACGGAAGGTCAAATAAGCTCATGTTATTTATTAAAATTTGTTAGCAAAGAAATAACTAAACTGGTGGTTGTCTGTCTCAAAGTTCTAATGGGTAATTGCTGAAGTCGCTTTCAATGTCTTTGATAATCTGAAAGCTTTAAAGTTTTGCTTGGATGACAAATAAAATTGAATTATAAACATCTAGGTCTTAACCAAGCAGGATAAAATGCTAGGTCATTAATTACTGGATATAGGTTTGTGCTTTTGACTTCTTACTGCAAAGAAACTAAGAGTATTTAAATCTGTTGGTAAACTTGTTTGCCACTTAACTGATTCATAAATTTGCCACCTGAAGAATTCTGTTGTAACAGTTCACAATTGGTTAATACTTAGTCTTCACTAGAGATTAAGGTGTTTCTAAGAGTATCAAATTCTGCTTAGTGTAACTAAGACTGATGGAAATAAGGGAAACTCTGTAGGAAAGTAGATGATAAGTAAAAAAAAATTAAGGAATGGGAATACATTTTGTTGAAGGTAAGGGAAGGTAATTTTATCCTAAATGAGATGGTTGCTTAGAAAGAAATGGCTTAGGACAAGACCTGAATGCAAAGGAAAGTTATAAAAGATTTATAAAGGGAAATCTTCAGAAAAGGAATTTTAGCTATGGTCAGAACGGACTAAAATAGACTAAATAAATGGGTTTTAAAAGTACATTACATTAGTACAAGACTAAAATTCTCTGTTCAAAGGACAAAGTTTTCTTAGATTAATTGATCTCCTGTTACGGGAATGTAAGTGATTTCCTCTTTGCCTGCCCAGAAAAACCAGTTTCTATGTTTTGTTTTATCAGGTGTTTAACATCCCTAATTATATTTAGGCATGTGCTTCAAAACTTTCTGAGATCTTAGCAAATGTTGACAAGATTTAAATTGTAAAATCTCTATAACTCAGGCTTTTCCTTAATATATGAAGTTGCTCATGAAATACTACTGAACCGATGATAAACCTTGGATTACATTTGGGAAAATACTATAACTATTCTAGAGATTCTACGCACTTCCTAAAGTTTTAATGTTTTGAGAGATCATCGCTTGATACTGTAATTATGGAAATGTTATGTATCACAAAAAATAACCTGATTTCCTTGCAGCTAAAATTGTAAACTCCCGTGTCTCTTTAGCTTTAACCATATCCATTCTGAGTTTTTGTCATTTATAATTGTTTTAATTCTCTTATAAAATGAGTTTTATTTTCAAGGAGATTCCTATAAAGGACTTTCAGGACAAATACAGATATTTGATATACTTGAAAATCCTAAAACTGAAATGGGTAAAAATTTCCAAAACTGACTAAAGCTGCATTCACTAGATTTGGTAACACGGGACTAAATGAACTAAAAAATTATAATGTTATATCTCTTAATGTTTTGTCTTACTTTAAACATTGCTGGTTCTCTCTGATGTTTGCTCTTCCAGACTAGGGATACTTCCTCCTAGTTATCTGTAACTTATAGAGATGTAAAAGTGCTCATTTATAAAAGAGCTCAAAGCATTCAAGCTTTTCTCTCTATCTGAACCCTCTGAAACCAAAAGGTCTCAGTAAGTAAGCATTCTTCCATGACAGTCAGTCATTTGCATAAGTCCAATAAGAATCTGTTCTCCTTGTAACAGGAAAGAGTTGGAAACACGGTTTATTTTACCAAGGCTTTGGCTGGAATGTCATATTTAAAAAGACTCGGATATAACCAGACAGTTTAAAGGAACTAAGGTTGACTTTATAAAACCTAGAGCCATAAAGCCCCTTGGGACTGTTGGCCTGATACCTTGCTTACAGAGTTCCCAGCAGCCTCACCAGGTGAGTAAAGAATGTCACTCCTTGGTAGGTGCGGTCTCAGAAGAGGAATTCCCCAATGAGAAATTCGCCCAAATCGACAGGTATTGCAGGCATGCCTGATGGCCAGTACAGGGCTTGGCTTCTGGCCCAGAGAGGCTACTAAAAGTTCAACCTAGAGATTCCTTATTAAAAGTTCCAGCAAAGCAGATGCTAAAAGATCTATTGATCACACTTATTGTTCTTGCTGAGCTTATGTAAATAATAGGCCAAGTTTGTCAAAAACTAAACTTGTTTCACAAGTGAATTAGTCCTGATTTGGCTATCTCTGTAAATGAGGGTTATTTTAGAGAGAAAAATTCTATTTTAGTAACACACCTTTATGGATGTTAAATTCTAGATTTGATTGTCTTTAAATGTTTGTTTACCTAAGCTAAACAATTTGAGGTAAACTTCAGGGAACTTGTACAATAGCTTCTTTAGTCAATCTTATTATTTTGTGGGGATATTAGCAGACCCCACGGCACATGATTAAACAACTGGAATAATGAAATTGCCTAAAAGCCAGCATACCGCACCCTTCTCCCACTTGACAATGATCCTCTGTAATTAGGATATTGTTAAGGTTGGATGACTCAAAGGTCTTCTTATTGGTTTCATCCCTTAGTCATATTTATCTAGAGGCCACCTCCATTGAGGTGCAATTGCAAACAGATGCTTTAGCAAAACCTAAAACAGCCCTCATAAAAGAGCCTCAAAGCTCACTATGGGACAGTCCCTAACTGTAATAATGTCACATCAGGTCCAGATTTGTCTTAGTAGCCAAAGGCCACCAATGGATGATGGAGGCCAACTTATTAAATACTGGGCTACACTAACAGAGATGCCAGAAATAAAACTTAAAATTTGTCAAACTTTAAACCTAGTTACCTGTATGGCTGAACCTGACCACTGTACATCTTTCTCTATAGAGCAAAAATGTTCAGAGATTATTAATCTAGCTTATTCTATATGGCCAGGTTTAAGATGCCCCTGTTAAAATTACAAATGACAGTTGGTTTTCTGATGAAAATGGTTTTCATAGAAAGAAGAAGAAAAGCTAGGTGTGCCATAGTGCTCACTAGCACTTTGCAATTGCCAAAGCCTAAGAATTAACATGTATACTGACTCCAAATATGCCTTCCTGGTACCACATGCCCATGGAGCGATTTGGACGAAAAGGGGATTTTCCTGGAATCATGGGCACGATCTGTTTTTAAATGGTATGATCACTTAGCATCCATTTTTGTTCCATCTGCGGGACTAGGGGATATCATGTGGCATGAAGAAGCCCTTAATAAATATACTACAAAGGCACTCAATGATTCACTAAATAGCATCTCCCAGCTTAATACCAAAGTGTCACAGATATGCAAGGCAGTCCTACAAAATAGGATGATGGCCTTAGATGTCCTGACAGCAGCCCAAGGTAGCACATGTGCAATTATCAAGACAGAATGTTGTGTGTATATCCCAGACTATCACAAAAAATGTCACAGGACTAATAAAGGATATGAATACCCAAATTAAGGCCTACAAGATCCTCCTCTCTCTCTCAGTAAATGGTTAAGTTCCTGGTTTGAAGGAGGACTATGACCGAATCTCCTTTTTGGGCTTCTCATTCTTATCGCCTTATTAACCTTAATATGTTGCTTTGTTCCATGTTTCTCTACTTGGTGTCGAGACTCCATTGCTACAATGACTACACCACGACAGACGATCCTTGTCGCGCGCAAGAACACCTCTTCACTGTCAGCGCTGGATTCAGCTGCCTCCACCTTTTGAAACTCCCTTATACATTCCTACCCTGATCAATATTAACCCCAGTAGGGAGGGACAGCTCTACGCCCCTATTCAGCACGAAGAAGTTATAGAAGATGAGACCTTCCACCTTCAACCACCCTTAAAAATTTAAGGGTCTTTAAAAGCTGGCGCCTGGCATCCCCCCTTCACCCGCTCCCCCCTCCATATGTGTAGCATTCCTCAGGCACCCCTGACTGCCATAAAATGATAAATAGTTGACTTGCTAAGATCACAATCCTGCAAGATAGGAGCCTCCCTTGGTTTGCAAATGTCCTTGAGATTACAACAAAGAAAGAAGTTACTTTATCAATAGCCCAATTTTCAATCGGCCCTTGTATCTTAAATAAACTCGTACAGTTTGTAAAAGATCGCTTGTCAGTAATCCAGACAATGGTACTGACACAGCAATATCAACTAATTAAACAAACCGGCTCTCAAACTGACTTACTTGATAAACAAAGCGAATGTATATAGGATTCTATCCATGATAAAGAAAAAGGGGGGAATGAAAGACCCCTCTCCCCTTTGCTAAAGGCTTGTTTAAATAACCTGAAGTCCCCACAGCACCCCCTCTCCCCTTGCTGAAGGCTTGATTGTCCCCATAGCCAGATGGAAACACATACCAGGATGTCTATTGTCTGTGATCACCCGGTCTGTCAAAAGAAAAGACAAATGAGGAATAGAGTGTACCTCGGAATTTCCAGAGTGCTGAGGCAAGGCCCGCCAGAACAAACGGCTGTGTCCCTTGCCTTAAACCCAACGCCTGACTAATTAACCAATCAGATCCCTGTAACCATGCATCTGCTTCTGTAAGCTTGCTTCCCGCTACCCCAACCCTTCCTATATAATCTGCTCCCCAACTTAGTCTGGCGCGCTCAGCCCACAAAGGCTGATGCGTCCGCAGGCGCCTGTGTAACCAATAAACCTCTTGCAGTTTGCATCTAGTGGAGGCGTGCTGTTTGATTCTTGGGTGCGGCTCCAGGATCTTTCACTACCACTTGCCGTCTTGCTCATTTTTTGCCCAGCATTATTGGTCGCTGTGTCATTCTTTAAACACACCAGATGTGCTCCCACCTTGGGCTTACTGTTTGCTTTGTGTGGGATGCTCTTCTCCAAACAGCACAACTGCTCGTTCCTTAATTTCCTCCAAGTCTTTCCTCAAATGAGGGAGACTTCCCTTACACAGTCCCATAGAAAATTCCAACCTGCTCCCCTAAACCCCACACCCCATGTCCACTCACTCAGCTTAGTTTCCTTCCTACCCCACATCAACCCCTGATATGTATGTATATTTATTTGATTCATTTCTCACTCAACAACTAAAATGAAAACTCCAAGAGGACATCAAATTTATTTTGTCTCTTGTTAACTATTCTGTCTTTAGGGTTTAGAACAGTACCTGACACATAGTAGATGTTCCATAAATATTGGAGAATGATTTGTTACTATTTTTGCCTTTTCTCTATCCATTCTTTAAACAGCAGCCAAAAATGACATTTTAAAATGCAAAAGAAATCCCGTGACCACCCTCCACCCACCAGTGTAAAACCCTTCAATGGCTTTTCATTGTGCTCAAGCCGCAGCTGACATTCTACAGCCCAGGCCAGATTAAGATTTCAGAGTTCTTAATCACTGGAAGGACGATGGTGTTGTCACCACCAGAGATATTTAAATATTTTTGAAGATTAGATCCCAAAGTAAGTGTGCTAAAAGCCTAGCAATATCCGATTTCACAAACTCAGATTTCATAAAGTCTCATTAGTCTTCTCACCTTGTGTAAGTTTAATCTTTCCCCCTTTTCTCTTCTGTTTCAGGCACTCACCATACTTTGCCACAATGACCATAACGGCCTTCCAACCTGTCATGTCATCTTCAGGAATATGCCCCTTTCCCTCCCCTCCTCACACCAATTCATCCTCTAAACTTATTCAAAGATAATCACTCTAAAATGTGCATCTCACTGTGTCCTTCCCCTACAGGAACGTACTCAATAGCTCCTAAGGACGTGTGAATTTCCTTGGTGTGGTATTTTTACAAGACCCTTTGCTTGCAAGTGGCAGCAATCCAAAGAAAACTGGAGGAACCAAAAGGGAAAAGCAAGCAAACAAACACAAAACAAAGGAATGTCCAGGATCCTGTAGGTATGGATAGCACAGAAGTTCATAAAAATCCAAAAGAAGATGGGGCACCTGGGTGGCTCAGTGGGTTAAGCCTCTGCATTCGGCTCAGGTCATGATCCCAGGGTCCTAGGATCGAGCCTGCTTCCTCCTCTCTCTCTGCTTGCCTCTCTGCCTACTTGTGATCTCTGTCAGATAAATTAAAAAAAACTTTTTTTTTAAATCAAAAGAAGAGCTGCAGAACTAAAATTTCAGAATCAAGAACAGGGACTGGAAACCGGCAAAACAGTTTTCTATTTGTCCATGTCTCATGTTTACTAGTCTCCATATGGCTGCTTTCTTCTCTGGTCAGACTCTTCAAGTGTCCAGGAAGATGGCCATGGCCAGCTCCTGAATCCCATCCAGCAAGGCCAGTCACTCGCCTAAAGAGAGAACTTTGTCTTCCTGTCATTTACATATCAATCCCAGGGAGACTCTGATTGGTCCTATTGGTGTCAGGTGGACTAGACACTATATGGGTTTATATGTGTGCCCATCCTCCTCCAGACTGCAGAAGCACAGGAGAAATTTTTAAAATTAACATATAATGTATTATTTGCCCCAAAGGTGCAGCTCTGTGATTCATCTGTGTTACACATTTCACAGAACTCACCGTATCACATAACCTCACCAATGTTCATAACACAGCCACCCTCTCCATAAACTCTCCATCACCGCAAACTTCGGTTTGTTTTGTGAGATTAAGTCTATTACTGACCATCACCTGGTATAACACTAACCCTCAACCTACCTCTAACCCTAACCCTAACCCCACTTTAACAATAATCCTGACCCTGATCATAACCCTAACTCTGAAGTTTGCCTATGTCAGACCTTAACTTAAACCTGACCCTGGCCTTGACCTTAACACTGACCCTAACCCTGAGTGTAAACCTCTGACCCAATCCTTAATCTTAATCAGAATTGTAACCCTAAAGCTAACCCTGATCCTGAACCTACTCATAAAAAGAACCTAAACATAAAGCTGACCTTACCATAACCATGAACCTAACCCTGACCCTGACCCTAACCCTGACACTAATCCTGTCCCAAACCTAACCCTGACCCTGACATGAACCTTGCCCCAAAACCAAAAACCAGAACCTCACCCTAAATCTAACCATCACCCTGAACCTGACCCTAAACCTAACCATCACCCTAACACTGACCCTGACCCTGACTCTGACAGTAACGCTAACCCTGACCCTGCTGTGAGCCTGACCCTAACCCTAACCATGAACCTAACCATAACCCTGATCCCTACCGTAAGCCTTACGCTAACCCTGACCCCAACGACGTCTAACACTAACCCTAACACTAACCAGGTCTAAATCCAGCTCTGTTGCCTCCAGCGGGGACAACAGCTGCACCCAGGCCTCCCAGGGGCTGGGGGTAGGCTCTATGTGGGTCACTGGATGGGCACTGCCTGAGTGGAGTGTGAGCCTGAGCAGCTTGGGGACCGGCGGCTCAGGGAGCTCTGGTACAGAAGGATGTTCGGTAAGGAGCCCCCGGGCAGTGGTGACCTCACTTCCTTGACGACAGAGCCCAACGGAATTGGAACCCACGGATCCAGGCACCCCATTACAGAGAAAACCCCCCTGCCCAGCTCATTTCTAGGCACATCCTAAAGGAAGCAACATGTTCTTCTGCTGTACTGAAGCCAAGAGGATGTAGGGAGAAGAGAGCTCGCCCGCCAGACACGTCCCCTCCCTGGCATGTCATATCAGGGTTCCCCAACTCCTCTGGCCCTTTGCCTAATAAAATCAAAAGGTGACACCAGGGGGCTCAGAGTCAGAGTGTCCCACACCTTCTGATCCACGGGTATAGCCCTAGGTCTCCTCCCCATCTCACTGTGTTTGTGTGTGTGTGTTTGTGTGCGCCTCTGTGTTTCTGTGTCTGTGTGTAATGAGGACCTGGCCATGCCATCGTGGGTGGAGATGCCCCAAGCATGATAAAGCTAATGGGGGGTTAGATGTCTGATGGGCAAGTCATGTTCACACCACAGATTAAGGCTGGTTAAGTGGGATCGGGTGGAGGGTCTACACCCTTCTGTCCAGGGTTTATACTGAGACCCCGAAGGAATGGGTCCATGACCCAGGAGCGGGGCTAACCCTAACAGTAACCACTAACCCTGACCCTGACACTGACTGTGAGCCTGCCCCCAACCCTAACCCGAGCCCTGACCCTGAACCTGACCCTAACCATGACCATGATCCCGACCTGAACCCTAAACCTAAAGCTAAGCCTGACACTGACCCTGATCTGGACCCTGGACTTAATCCTAACTCTGAGATAACCTAGCTATGACTCATCCCTAACTGTGACCCTGACCCTGACCCTAATCCTAACCCTGATTCTGACCCTACACTGACCCTAAACCTAACCCTGACTGTGACTGTGTGCCTGACCCTAATCCTAACCCTAAAGGTAACCCTAACCCTGACCATAATACGGACCCTGAACTTAAACTGAACGCTGACCCTAAACCTAACACTAACCCCTTCCATAAACCAAACACTCACCCTGACCTTATGTTGTCTAACCCTAACCCTCACGATAACACTACTTCTAACTCTAACCCTAACCCCATCCCAAACTTTTCCCATAAACCTAACTGTGAACCTGAACCGAACATAAAGCAAAGCCTGAACCTAAACCTGACCCAGGCCCTGACCTTCACCTGACCCTGACCCTGACCCTAATCCTAACCATGACACTAACACTGACCACTACATAACCCTGTCCCTGACTCGAATGTTGACTTTAAACCTATACCTGATCCTGACGCTAAACTTGACACTGGCCCTAAACTTCACCCTGACCCAGACCCAGACCATGACCATCAACCTAACCCTGACCCTAACAGTGACCCCAACCCAGACCTGAACACTAAACCAGAACCAACTGTGAGCCTGACCCTTACTGTAACCCTAAATGTAACCCACACCCTAACAATAACACGGGCCCTCTCCCGAATCCTGTCCCTGAACCTAACCCTTACACTAACCCCTAACCCTACCTCAGACCCTGACCCTAACCAGGTCTAACCCTAATCCTCAAACTAACTCTAACCCTAACACTAACCCTAAACTTTAACAATAACCATGACCCTACACCTGACTATGAACATAACCATAACCCTGAACTTTGCCTATACCAGACCCTGACCCTAACCTGACCCTGGCCCTGAGCCTAAACCTAACCATGACCCTAACACTGACCACTACATAACCTTGTCCCTGACACGAATGTGGACTTTAGACCAATACCTGATCCTGAAAATAACCCTGACAGTGGCCCTAATCTTCACCCTGACCCTGAACCAGGCCATGACCATAAACCTAACCCTGACCCTAACAGTGACCCTGACTCAGAACCTAACACTAACCCTGACACTGAGTGTGAGGCTGACCCTAACTCTACCCCTAAATGTAACCCTGACCCTGACACTAACACGGGCCCCTCCGCCGAATCCTATCACTGAACCTAACCCTAACACTATACCCTAAATCTACCACGGACCCTGACCCTAACCAGGTCTAACCCTAATCCTCAACCTAACTCTAACCCTAACACTAACCCTAAACTTTAACAATAACCCTGAACCTATACCTGATTATGCTCATAACCCTAACCCTGAACTTTGACTATACCAGACCCTGACGCTAGACCTGACCCTGTACCTGACCCTAAACCTAACCATGACCCTAACAATGACCACTACATAACCCAGGCGCTGAACCGAATGTGGACTTTAAACCAATACCTGATCCTGTAACTAAACCTGACACTGGCCCTAGACTTCACCCTGACCCTGACCCAGGCAAGACCAGAAACCTAACACTGACCCTAACACTAACCCCCTGACACTGAATGTGAGCCTGACCCTAACTCTAACCCTAAACGTAACCCTGACCCTGAAACTAACACGGGCCCTGAACCCAAACCTAACGCTGAACCTAACCCTAAAACTAACCCCTAACATTATCCCTGACACAGAACCTAACCCTGTCTAACACTAACCATACACCTACCTCTAACCCTAACCCTAACCCCACTTTAACAATAATCCTGACCCTCTCCCTGACCCTGATCATAACCCTAACTCTGAACTTTGCCTATGTCAAAGCTTAACCTTAAACCTGACCCTGGCCTTGACCTTGAAAAAACTGACCCTGACCCTGACTGTAAACCTAACTCTGACCCAATCCGGGATTCTGAATAGAATCGTAACCCTAAAGCTAACCCTGACCCTGAACCTACGCATAAAACAGTACCTAAAACATAAAGCTGACCTTACCATAACCATGAACCTAACCCAGACCCTGACCCTAACCCTGACACTAAACCAGTTCCAAACCTAACCCTGACCCTGACATGAACCTTGCCCCCAAACCTAAACTTGAACCTGAATCTAAATCTGACCATGACGCTGAACCTGACCCTAAACCTTAACGTCAACCTAACAATGACCCTGACCCTGATTCTGACCGTAACCCTAACCCCGACGCTACTGTGAGCCTGACCCTAAACCTAACCATGAACCTAACCCTAACCCTGAACCCTTCCCTAAGCCTTACGCCAACCCTGGCCCCAATGACGTCTAACCCTAACCCTGACCCTAAGTCTTTCTTAACCCTAACCCTAACACTAACCTGGTCTAAACCCAGCTCTGTTCCTTCCAGCTGGGACAAAAGCTGCACCCAGGCCTCCCAGGCGTTGGGGGAGGCTGTATGGGGGTCACTGGATGGGCACTGCATGGAGTGGAGTGTGAGTCTTGAGCAGCTTGGGGTACGGTGGCTCAGGGAGCTCTGGTGCAGCAGGAAGTTCATAAGAGGCCCCCAGGCAGTGGTGACCTCACTTCCCTGACTACAGAGCCCAACGGAATTGGAACCCACGTATCCAGGCACCCCATTACAGAGAAAACCCCCCCATGCCCAGCTCATTTTTCTAGGCACATCCTAAAGGAAGCGACATGTTCTTCTGCTGTACTGAAGCCGAGAGGATGCAGGGAGAAGAGAGCTCCCCCGCCAGACACGTCCCCTCCCTGGCCGGTCATATCAGGTTGCCCCAATGCGTCAGGCCCTTTGGCTACTAAAATCAAAAGGTGACACCAGGGGACTCAGAGTCAGAGAATCCCACACCTTCTGATCCCCCAGTGTAGCCCTAGGTCTCCTCCCCATGTGTCTGTGTGTGTGTGTTTGTGTGTGTGTGTGCCTCTGGGTGTCTGTGTGTCTGTGTGTAAAGAGGACCCGGCCATGCCATTGTGGGTGGAGATGCCCCAAGCAGGATGAGGCTGATGAGGGTTTAGATGTCTGGTGGGCAAGTCAGGTTCACACCACTGTTTAGGCTGGTTAAGAGTGATCGGGTGGAGGGTCTACACCCTTCTGCCCAGGGTTTATCCTGAGACCCAGAACGGATGGGTCCTTGACCCAGGGGCGGGGCTCACCCTAACAGTAACCACTAACCCTGACCCTGACACTGACTGTGAGCCTGCCCCCAACCCTAACCCAAGCCCTGACCCAACCATGACCCTGACACTGACTGTGATCCTGACCTGAACTGTGAACCTAAACCTAAGCCTGACACTGGCCCTGATGTGGACCCTGAAACTAACCTAACTCTGATTACCATAACTATGACTCATACCTAACCATGACCATGACCCTAACCCTAATCCTAGCCCTGACGCTGACCTAACCCTGACCCTAACCTAACCCTGACCGTGACTGTGAGCCTGACCCTAACCCTAAACCTAAAGGTTACACTAATCATGACATTAATACAGACCCTGAACCTAAACCTAACGCTGACCCTGACCCTAACACTAACCCCTACCCTAAACCAAACCCTAACCCTGACCTTACGCTGTCTAAACCTAACCCTAACCATAACCCTACTTCTAACTCTAAACCTAACCACAATCCCAAAACCTACCCCTCAAAACCTAACAGTTACCCTGAAGCGAACATTGACCCTAAACCAAAGCCTGACCCTACCTGACCTGGACCGGACCTTTACCTGACCCTGACCCTAATCCTAACCATGACACTAACACTGACCACTACATAACCCTGTCCCAGACCCGAATGTGGACTTTAAACCAATACCCGAACCTGACCCTAAACCTGACACAGGTGTTAAACTTCACCCTGACCCTGACCCAGACCATGATCATCAACATAATCCTGACCATAACAGTGACCCTGACCCCGACCTGAACACTAAACCGGACCCTGACTATGAGCCTGACCCTAACTCTAAACTTAAATGTAACCCTGACCCTGACACTAACTCGGGCCCTACCCCGAATCCTATCGCTCAACCTAACCCTAACACTAACCCCTAACCCTACCACGGACACTGACCCAAACAAATTCTAACCCTAACCGTCAACCAAACGCTAAGCCTAACACAAACCCTAAACTTAAACAATAACCCTGACCTATACCTGACTATGATCATAACCGTAACCCTGAACTTTGCCTATACCAGACCCTGACCCTAAACCTGACCCTGGCCCTGACCATAAACCTAACCATGACCCTAACACTGACCACTACATAACCCTGTCCCTGTCGCGAATGTGGACTTTAAACCAAAACCTGATCCTTACCATAAACCTGACACTGGCCCAGACTTCACCGTGACCATGACCCATGCAAAGACCACAAACCTAACCCTGAGCCTAACAGTGACCCTGACCCTAACACTAACCCTGACACTGAATGTGAGGCTGACCTAACTCTAACCCTAAACGTAACCCTGACCCTGACACTAACACGGTCCCTGACCCAAAACCTAATGCTGAACCTACCCCTAAAACTAACCCCTAATATTGTCCCAGACACTGACCCTAACATGTTCGAACCCTAACCCTCAACCTACCTCTAACCCTAACCCTAACCCCACTATAACAATAGTCCTGATCTTATCCCTGACCCTGATCATACCCCCAAATCTGAACTTTGCCTATGTCAGAACTTAATCTTAAACCTGATCCTGGCCTTGACATTAACACTGACCATAACCCTGACTTTAAACCTAACTCTGACCCAGTTCTTGATCCTGAACAGAATCGTAACCGTAAAGCTAACCCTGATCCTGAACCTACTCATGAAGCAGAACCTAAACATAAAGCTGACTTTACCATAACAATGAACCTAACACTGACCCTGACCCTAACCCTGACACTAAACCTGTCCCAAACCTAACCCTGACCCTGACATGAACCTTGCCCCCAAACCAAAGCTTGAACCTGACCCTAAATCTGACCATGACCCTGAACCTGACCCTAAACCTAACCGTCACTCTAACAGAGACCCTGACCCTGATGCTGACCGTAACGCTAACCGTGACCCTACTGTGAGCCTAACCCTAAACCTAACCATGAACCTAACCCTAACCCTGACCCCTACCCTAAGCCTTACGCTAACCGTGGCCCCAATGAAGTCTAACCCTAACCCTGACCATAAGTCTTTCTTAACACTAACCCTAACACTAACTTGGTCTAAACCCAGCTCTGTTCCTTCCAGCTGGGACAAAAGCTGCACCCAGGCCTCCCAGGGGCTGGGGGGAGGCTGTCTGGGGGTCACTGGATGGGCACTGCATGGAGTGGAGTGTGAGCCTTGAGCAGCTTGGGGACCGGCTCAGGGAGCTCTGGTGCAGTAGGAAGTTTGGTAAGGAGCCCCCAGGCAGTGGTGACCTCACTTCCCTGATGACAGAGCCCAACAGAATTGGAACCCACGTATCCAGGCACCCCATTACAGAAAAAACCCCCATGTCCAGCTCATTTCTAGGTACATGCTAAAGAAAGCGACATGTTCTTCTGCTGTACTGAAGCCAATAGGATGCAGGGAGAAGAGAGCTCGCCCTCCAGACAGGCCAACTCCCTGGCAGGTCATATCAGCTTTCCCCAATGCCTCAGGCCCTTTGGCTAATCAAAACAAAAGGTGACACCAGGGGGCTCAGAGTCAGAGAGTCACACACCTTCTGATCCACTGGTGTAGCCATAGGTCTCCTCCCCATCTGTGTGTGTGTGTGGGTGTGTGTGTGTGTGTGTTTGCCTCTGGGTGTCTCGGTGTCTGTGTGTAAAGAGGACCTGGCCATGCCATTGTGGTTGGAGATGCCCCAAGCAGGATCAGGCTGATGAGGGGTTAGATGTCTGGTGGGCAAGTCATGTTCACACCCCAGTTTAAGTGTGGTTAAGTGGGATCGGGTTTAGGGTCTACACCCTTCTACCCAGGGTTTATCCTGAGACCCTGAACGGATGGGTCCGTGACCCAGGCGCGGGGCTAACCCTAACAGTAACCACTGACCGTGATCCTGACACTGACTGTGAAACTGCCCTAAACCCTAACCCAAGCCATGAACCTGACCCTGACCTTGACTTTTATCCTGACCTGAAACCTAAACCTAAATCTAAGCCTGACACTGACCCTGATGTGGACCTTGAACCTAAACCTAACTCTGACATTACCGTAACAATGACTCATACCTAACATTGACCCTGACCCTGACCCTAATCCTAACCCTGATGCTGACCTAACACTGACCCTAACCATAACCTTGACCATGACTGTGAGCCTACCGTAACCTTAAAAGTAATGGTAACTCTAACCATGACCCTAATACGGACCCTGAACGTACACCTCATGCTGACCCTGACCCTAACACTAGACCCTACCCTAAACCAAATCCTAACCCAGACCTTACACTGTCTAACCATAACCCTACTTCTAATACTAACCCTAACCCAATCCAAAAAACCCTACCGCCAAAACCTAACTGTGACACTGAACCAAAATTTGACCCTAAACCAAAGCCTGAACCTAAACCTGACCCTAGCCCTGAACTTCATCTGACCCAGACCCTGACCCTAATACAATCCATGACTATAACACTGACTACTACATTACCGTGTCCCTGACCCTAATGTGGACTTTAAACAAATACATGAACCTGACCATAAACCTGACACTGGCCCTAGACTTCAACCTGAACCTGACCCAGGAAAAGACCATAAACCTAACCCTGACCCTAAAAGTGACTCTGACCCTGACACTAACACTAACCTTGACACTGAATGTGAGCCTGACCAAA
Organism: Mustela putorius furo; assembly: GCF_011764305.1. Classification (NCBI taxonomy): domain Eukaryota; kingdom Metazoa; phylum Chordata; class Mammalia; order Carnivora; family Mustelidae; genus Mustela; species Mustela putorius. The sequence continues at coordinate 106,922 of NW_025421750.1, read as the reverse complement.
ACTCTAACCCTAAATGTAGACCTGACCCTGAGACTAAAAGGGCCCTGACCCGAAACCTAACGCTGAACCTAACCCTAAAACTAACACCAAATATAATCCCTGACACTGACCCTAACCCGGTCTAACCCTAAAAACTTCAACCTACCCCTACCCTAAACCTAACCACACTTTAACAATAATCCCGAAACTCTCCCTGACCATGATCATAACCCTAACTCTGAACTTTGCCTATGTCAGGACTTAACTTAAACCTGACCATGGCCTTGACCTTAACACTGACCCTGACCCAGACTGTAAACCTAACTCTGACCCAAACCGTGATCCTGAACAGAATCGTAACCCTAAAGCTAACGCTGATCCTGAACCTACTCATAAAACAGAACCTAAACTTAAAGCTGACCTTACCATAACCATGAAACTAACCCTGACCCTGACCCTAACCCTGACACTAAACCTGTCCCAAATCTAACCCTGAATTGACATGATCTTGCCCCCAAACAAAAAGTTGAACCCTGACCCTAAATCTGACCATTATCCTGAACGTGACACTAAACCTAACAGTCATCCTAACACTGACCCTGATCCTGATTATGACCGTAACATTAACCCTGACCCTACTGTGAGCCTGACCCTAAACCTAACCATGAGCCTAACCCTAACCCTGACCCCTACCCTAAGCCTCGCTAACCCGGACCCCAACGAGGTCAAAAACCTAACCCTGACCCTAAGTCTTTCTTCTCCCTAACGCTAACACTAACCTGGTCTAAACCCAGCTCTGTTCCCTCCAGCGGGGACAACAGCTGCACCCAGGCCTCCCAAGGGCTGGGTCGAGGCTGTATGGGGGTCACTGGATGGGCACTGCATTGAGTTGAGTGTGAGCCTTGTGCAGCTTGGGGAACGGCGGCTCAGGGAGCTCTGCTGGAGCAGGAAGGTTGGTAATGAGCCCCCAGGCAGTGGTGACCTCACTTCCCTGATGACAGAGCCCAACGGAATTGAAACCCACGTATCCAGGCACCCCATAACAGAGAAAACCCTCCTGCCCAGCTCATTTCTAGGCACATCCTAAAGGTAGCGACATGTTCTTCTGCTGTACTGAAGCCGAGAGGATGCAGGGAGAAGAGAGCTCGCCCACCAGTCACATCCCTCCCTGGCAAGTCATATCAAGTTTCTGCAATGCCTCAGGCCCTTTGGCTAATAAAATCAAAAGGTGACACCAGGGGGCTCAGAGGCAGAGAGCCCCACAACTTCTGATCCACTGGTGTAGCCTTAGGTCTCTTTGCAGTCTCTCTCTCACTGTGCATGTGTGTGTGTGTGTGTGTGTGTGTGTGTGTGTGTGTGCCTCTGGGTGTCTGTGTCTTTGTGTGTATAGAGGAGCTGGCCATGCCATCATGGGTGGAGATGCCCCAAGCAGGATCAGGCTGATGAGGGGTTAGATGTCTGGTGGGCAAGTCATGTTCACACCTCAGTTTAAGGCTGGTTAAGTGAGATCGGGTGGAGGGTCTACACCCTTCTGCCCAGGATTTATCCTGAGACCCTGAATGGATGGGTCCATGACCCAGGAGTGGGGCTAATCCGAAGAGTAACCACTAACCCTGACCCTGACACTGACTGTGAGCCTGCACCAAACCCTAAACCAAGCCCTGACCCTGATCCTGACCCTAAGCCCTGACCATGATCCTGACCTGAACCCTAAACCTAAACCTAAGCCTGACACTCACCCTGATGTGGACCCTGAACCTAAACCTAACTCTGACATTACCAAAAATATGACTCATACTTAACCATGACCCTGACCCTGACCCTAATCCTAACACTAACGCTGACCTAACCTGACCCTAACCATAACCCGGACCGTGATTGTGAGCCTCACCGTAACCTTAAACCTAATGGTAACTCTAACCATGACCGTAATAAGGACCCTGAACATTCACCTCATGCTGACCCTGACCCTAACAGTAACCCTACCCTAAACCAAACACTAACCCTGACCTTACGCTGTCTAACCCTAACCCTAACCATAACCCTACTTCTAGATCTAACCCTAACCCTAATCCAAAACCCTACCGCCAAAACCTAACTGTGACACTGAACTGAATATTGACCCTAAACCAAAGCCTGACCCTAAACCTGAACCTGGCCCTGACCTTCACCTGACCCTGACTCTGAACCTAATCCTAACCATGACACTAACACTGACCAATACATAACTCTGTCCTTGACCCGAATGTGGACTTTAAACCAATACCTGAACCTGACACTAAACCGGACATTAGCGCTAAACATCACCCTGACCCTGACCCAGACCATGACGATAAACCTAACCCAGACCCGAACAGTGACCCCGACCCTCACCTGAACACTAAACCCGACCCTGACTGTGAGCCTGACCCTAACTCTAATCCTAAATGTAACCCTGACCCTGACACTAACACGGGCCCTCCCCCGAATCCTATGACTGAACCTAACCCTTACACTAACCCCTAACCCTACAATGGACCCTGACCCTAACAAGATCTAACCCTAACCGTCAACCTAACGCTAACCCTAACACTAACACTAAACTTTAACAATAACCCTGACCCTATACCTGACTATGACCATAACTCTAATCCTGAAATTTGCCTACACCTGACCCTAAACCTAAACCTGACCCTGGCCCTGACCCTAATCCTAACCATAACCCTAACAGTGACCACTACATAACCCTGTCCCACACGAATGTGGACTTTAAACCAATACCTGATCCTGACCGTAAACCTGACACTGGCCCTAGACTTCACCCTGACCCCGACCCATGCAAAGACCATAAACCAAACCCTGACCCTAACAGTGACCCTGACCATGACGCTAACATTAACCCTGACACTGAATGTGAGCCTGAACCTAACTCTGACCCTAAACGTAACCCTACCTTGACACTAACACGGGCCCTGACTCGAAACCTAACGCTGAACCTAACCCTAAAACTAACCCCTAACATTATCCCTGACACTGACCCTAACCCGGTCTAACCCTAACCCGCAACCTACCTCTAACCCTAACCCTAACCCCACTTTAACAATAATACTGACTCTCTCCCGGACTCTGATCATAAACCTAACTCTGAACTTTTCCTATGTCAGATCATAACCTTAAACCAGACCCTGGACTTGACCTTAACACTGACCCTAACCCAGACTGTAAACCTAACTCTGACCCAATCCATGATCCTGAACAATCATAACCCTAAAGCTAAACCTGTTCCAGAACCTACTTATAAAACAGAACCTAACCATAAAGCTGACATTACATAACCATGAACCTAACCCTGACCCTGACCCTAACCCTGACACTAAACCTGGCCAAACCTAACCTGACCTGACATGAACTTGCCCCCAAACCAAAACGTGAACCTGACCCTAAATCTGACCATGAACATGCCTGACCCTAAACCTAACCGTTACCCTAACACTGACCTTGACCCTGGACAGAGCGCAACGTAATTGGAACCCACGTATCCAGGCACCCCATAACAGAGAAACCCCCCCCTGCCCAGCTCATTTCTAGGCACATCCTAAAGGAAGCGACGTGTTCTTCTGCTGTACTGAAGCCGAGAGGATGCAGGGAGAAGAGTGCTCCCTGCCAGACAGGTCCATTCCCTGGCAGGTCATATCAAGTTTCCCAACACCTCAGGCCCTTTGGCTAATAAAATCAAAAGGTGACACCAGGCTGCTCAGAGTCAGATAGTCCCACACCTTCTGATCCATGGGTGTAACCCAGGTCTCTTTCCAGTCTGTGTGTGTGTGTGTGTGTGTGTGTGTGTGTGTGTGCCTCTGGGTGTTTGTGAGTCGGAGTGTAAAGAGGAGCTGGCCATGCCATCGTGGCTGGAGATGCCCCAAGCAGGATCAGGCTGATGAGGGGTTAGAGACCTGGTGGGCAGGTCATGTTCACACCCTAGTTTAAGGCTAGTTACGTGAGATCGGCAGTAGTGTCCACACCCTTCTCCCCAGGGTTTATCCTGAGACCTTGAAGGGATGGGTCCATACCCAGGAGCAGGGCTAACCCCAACAGTAACCACTAACCCTGACCCTGACAATGACTGTGAGCCTGCGCCAAACCCTAACACGAGCCCTGACCCTGACCCTGACCCTGACTGTGATCCTGACCTGAACCCTAAACCTAAACCTAAGTCTGATACTAACCCTGATGTGGAACTTGAACTTAAAAATAAATCTGACATTACCATAACCATGACTCAAACCTAATCATGACACAGACCCTGACCCTAATCCTAACCCTGACGCTGAACTAACCGTGACCCTAACCCTAAACCTGACCGTGACTGGGAGCCTGAACCTAACCCTAAACCTAAAGTTAACTCTAACCATGACCCTAATACAGACCCTGAAACTATACCTAACGCTGACCCTAAAACTAACACTAACCCCTACACTAAACCAAACCCTAACCCTACCTTACGCTGTCTAACCCTAAAAATAACCCTACTTCTAACTCTAACCCTAACTCAAATCCCAAACCCTTCGGCCAAAACCTAACTGTAACACTGAACCGAATATTGACCCTACACCAAAGCCTGAACCTAAACCTCAACCTGGCCCTGACCTTCACCTGACCCTGACCCTGACCCTAATCCTAACCTTGACACTAACACTGACCACTACACAATCCTGTCCCTGACCCGAATGTGGTCTTTAAACCAATACCTGAACCTGACCCTAAACCTGACACTGGCGCTAAACTTCACCCTGACCCTGACCCAGACCATAACCATAAACCTAACCCTGACCCTAACAGTGACCCTGACCCTGACCTGAACAACAAACCTGACCCTGACTGTGAGCCTGACCCTAACTCTAACCCTAAATGTAGACCTGACTCTGACAATAACACAGGCCCTCCACCGAATCCTATCACTGAACCTAACCCTAACACTAACCCCTAAACCTACCACGGACCCTGATCTTAACAAGTTCTAGCCCAAACCGTCAACCAAACGCTAACCCTAACACAAACCCTAAATTTAACAATAACCCTGACCCTATACCTGACTATGATCATAACCCTAACCCTGAACTTTGCCTATACCAGACCCTGACCCTAAACCTGACCCAGGCCCTGAGCCTAAACCTAACCATGACCCTAACCCTGACTACTACATAACCCTGTCGCTGACCCGAATGTGGACTTTAAACCAATATCTGGTCCTGACCCGAAACTGACACTGGCTCTAGACTTCACCCTGACCCTGATCCTGGCAAAGACCATAAACCTAACCCTGACCCTAACAATGACCCTGACCCTGACCCTAACACTAAGCCTGATACTGAATGTGAGCCTGACCCTAACTCTAACCCTAAACGTAACCCTGACCCTGACACTAACACGGGCCCTGACCCAAAACATAACGCTGAACCTAACCCTAAAACTAACAACCTAACATTGTCCCTGACACTGATCCTAACCCGGTCTAACCCTAACCCTCAACTTACCTCTAACCCTAACCCTAACCCCACTTTAACAATAATCCGGACCCTCTCCCTGACCCTGATGATAACCCTAACTCTGACCCAATCCGTGACCCTGAACAAAAATCGTAACCCTAAAACTAAGCCTTATCCAGAACCTACTTATAAAACAGAACGTAAACATAAAGATCACCATGAACCTAACCCTGACCCTGACCCTAACCATGACACTAATACTGCCCCAAACCTATCCCTGAACCTGACATGAACCTAGCCCCCAAACCAAAACTTGAACCTGACCCTAAATTTGACCATGACCCTGCCTGACCCTAAACCTAACCGTTACCCTAACACTGACCCTGACCCTGACTCTGAGTGTAATGCTAACCGTGACCCTACTGTGAGCCTGACCCTAAAGCTAACCATGAACCTAACCCTAACCCTGACCCCTACCCTAAGCCTAACGCAAACCCTGACCCCAAAGACGTCTAACCATAACCATCACCCTAAGTCTTTCTTAACCCTAACCGTAACACTAACCTGGTCTAAACCCAGCTCTGTTCCCTCTAGCGGTGACAACAGCTGCACCCAGGCCTCCCAGGGGTTTAGGGATGGCTATCTGGGGGTCACTGGATGGGCACTGCATTGAGAGGAGTGTGAGCCTTGACCAGCTTGGGGACCGGTGGCTCAGGGAGCTCTGCTGGAGCAGGAAGTTAAGTAAGGAGCCACCAGGCAGTGGTGACCTCACTTCCCTGATGACAGAGCCCAACGTAATTGGAACCCACGTATCCAGTACCCCATAACAGAGAAACCCACCCCTGCCCAGCTCATTTCTAGGCACATCCTAAAGGAAGGGACATGTTCTTCTGCTGTACTGAAGCCGAGAGGATGCAGGGAGAAGAGAGCTCGCCTGCCAGACAGGTCCCTTCCCTGGCAGGTCATATCAGGTTTCCCAACACCTCAGGCCCTTTGGCTAATAAAATCAAAAGGTGACACCAGGGAGCTCAGAGTCAGAGAGTCCCACAATTCTGATCCACGGGTGTAACCCTAGGTCTCTTCCCCGTCCCTGTGTGTGTATGTGTGTGTGTGTTTGTGCGTGTGTGTGTGCCTCTGAGTGTTTGTGAGTCTGAGTGTAAAGAGGAGCTGGCCATGCCATCGTGGCTGGAGATGCCCCAAGCAGGATCAGGCTGATGAGGGGTTACAGGTCTGGTGGGCTATTCATGTTCACACTGCAGTTTAAGGCTGGTTACGTGAGATCGGCAGTAGGGTCTACACCCTTCTGCCCAGGGTTTACCCTGAGACCTTGAAGGGATGGATCCATACCCAGGAGCGGGGCTAACCCCAACAGTAGCCACTAACCCTGACCCTGACACTGACTGTGAGCCTGCGCCAAACCCTAACCCAAGCCCTGACCCTGACCCTGACTGTGATCCTGACCCTAACATTAAACCTAAATGTAACCCTGACCCTGACACTAACACGGGCCATGCCCCGAATCCTATCGCTGAACCCAACCCTAACACTAACCACTAACCCTACCACGGACCCTGATCCTAACAAGCTATAACCCTAAACGTCAACCAAACGTTAACCCTAACACTAACCCTAACTTTAACAATAACCCTGACCCTATACCTGACTATGATCATAACCCTAACCCTGAACTTTGCCTATACCACACCCTGACCCTATACATGACCCTGGCCCTGAGCCTAAACCTAACCATGACCCTAACACTGACCACTACATAACCCTGTCGCTGACCCGAATGTGGACTTTAAAACAATACCTGATCCTGACTGTAAACCTGACACTGGCCCTAGACTTCACCCTGACCCTGACCCAGACCATGACCATAAATCTAACCCTGACCCTAACAGTGACCCCGACCCTGACGTGAACACTAAACCTGACCCTGACTATGAGCCTGACTTTAACTCTAACACTAAACGTAACCCTGACCCTGACACTAACACGGGCCCTGACCCAAAACCTAATGCTGAACCTATCCCTAAAACTAACCCCTAACATTATCCTTGACACTGACCCTAACCCGGTCTAACCATAACCCTCAACCTACCTCTAACCCTAACCTAACCCCACATTAACAATAATCATGACCCTCTCCCTGAACCTGATCATAACCCTAACTCTGAACTTGCCTATGTCAGACCTTAACCTTAAACCTACGCTAGCCTTGACCTTAACACTGACCCTAACACTGACTGTAAACCTAACTCTCACCCAATCCGTGATCCTGACAGAATCTTAACACTAAAGCTAACCCAGATTCTGAACCTACACATAAAACAGAACCTAAGAATAAAGCTGACCTTACCATAACCATGAACCTAACCCTGACCCTGACCCTAACCCTGACACTAATCCTGTCCCAAACCTAACCCTGACCCTGACATGAACCTTGCCCCCAACCCTAAACATGAACGTGAACCTAAATCTGACGATGACCCTGAACCTGACCCTAAACCTAACCGTCACTAACACTGACCCTGACCCTGACTCTAACCATAACACTAACCTGACCGTACTGTGAGCCTGACCCTAAACCTAATCATGAACCTAACCCTAACCCTGACCCCTACCCTAAGCCTAACGCTAACCCTGACCCCAAGAATGTCTAACCCTAACCCTGACCCTAAGTCTTTCTTCAACCTAACCCTAACACTAACCTACACTAAACCCAGCTCTGTTCCGCCCATCAGGGACAACAGCTGCACCAGGCCTCCGAGGGGCTGGGGGGAGGCTGTATGGGGGTCATTGGATTGGCACTGCATTGAGTGGAGGGTGAGCCTTGAGCAGCTTGGGGACCGGCGGCTCAGGGAGCTCTGGTGCAGCAGGAAGTTTGGTAAGGAGCCCCCAGGCAGTGGTGACGTCACTTCCCTGACGACAGAACCCAACAGAATTGGAACCTTTGTATCCAGGCACCCCATTACAGAGAAAACCCCCATGCCCAGCTCATTTCTAGGCACATCCTAAAGGAAGCGACATGTTCTTCTGCTGTACTGAAGCCGAGAGGATGCAGGGAGAAGAGAGCTCCCCCGCCAGACACGTCCCCTCCCTGGCAGGTCATATCAGGTTCCCCAAACGCCTCTGGTCCTTTGGCTACTAAAATCAAAAGGTGACACCAGGGGGCTCAGAGTCAGAGAGTCCCACAACTTCTGATCCATGGGTGTAGCCCTAGGTCTCCTCCCCGTCTCTGTGTGTGTGTGTGTGTGTGCCTCTGGGTGGCTGTGTCTGTGTGTAAAGAGGACCTGGCCATGCCATCGTGGGTGGAGATGCCCCAAGCAGGATCAGGCTGATGAGGGGTTAACTACCGTAACTATGACTCATACCTAACCATGACCATGACCCTAACACTAATCGTAGCGATGACGCTAACCTAACCCTGACCCTAACCTAACCCTGACCGTGACTGTGAGCCTGACCCTAACCCTAAACCTAAAGGTTACACTAATCATGACATTAATACGGACCCTGAACCTAAACCTAACGCTGACCCTGATCCTAACACTAACCCCTACCCTAAACCAAACCATAACCCTGACCTTACACTGTCTAAACCTAACCCTAAACATAACCCTACTTCTCACTCTAACCCTAACCCCAATCCCAAAACCTACCTCCAAAACCTAACTGTGACACTGAAGCGAACATTGACCCTTAACCAAAGCCTGACCCTATACCTGACCCTGGCCCTGACCTTCGCCTGACGCTGACCCTGACCCTAATATTAACCATGACCCTAACACTGACCACTACATAATCCGGTCCCTGACCCGAATGTGGACTTTAAATCAATACCTGAACCTGACCGTAAACCTGACACTGGCACTAAACTTCACCCTGACCCTGACCCAGACCATGACCATAAACCTAACCCTGACCCTAACAGTGACCCCGACACTGACGTGAACAATAAACCTGACCCTGACTGTGAGCCTGACTTTAACTCTAACCCTAAACGTAACCCTGAACCTACACTAACACGGGCCATCCCCCGAACCCTATCGCTAAACTCAACAACCCTAATACTAATCCCTAACTCTTACACGGACCCTGATCCTAACAAGTTCTAACCCTAACCGTCAACCAAAAGCTAACCCTAACACTAACCCTAACCTTGACCATAAACCTAACCCTGACCCTATACCTGACTATGATCATAACCCTATCCCTGAACTTTGCCTATACCAGACCCTGACCATATACCAACCCTGGCCCTGAGCCTAAACCTAACCATGACCCTAACACTGACCACTACATCACCCTGTCGCTGACCCGATGTGGACATTAAAACTTACCTGATCCTGACCGTAAACATGACACTGGCCCTAGACTTCACCATGACCCTGACCCAGGCAAAGACCAGAAACATAACCCTAACCCTAACAGTGACACTGACCCTAACCCTAACAATAATCCTGACTGAATGTGAGCCTGACCCTAACTCTAACCCTAAACGTAACCCTGACCCTGACACTAACACGGGCCCTGACCGGAAACTTAACGCTGAACCTAACCCTAAAACTAACCCCTAACATTATCACTGACTCTGACCCTAACCCGGTCTAACCCTAACCCTCAAACTACCTCTAGTCCTAACCATAACCCCACTTTAACAATAATCCTTACCCTCTCCCTGACCTTGATCATAACCCTAACTCTGAACTTTGCCTATGTCAGACTTAACCTGAAACCTGACCCTGGCCTTGACCTTAACACTGACCCTAACCTTGACAGTAAACCTAACACTGACCCAATCCTTGATCCTAAACAGAATCTTAACCCTAAAGCTAACCCTGATCCTGAACCTACTCATAAAACAGAACCTAAACATAAAGCTGACCTTATCATAACCATGAACCTAACCCAGACCCTGACCCTAAAACTGACACTAAACCTGTTCCACACCTAACCCTGACCCTGACATGAACCTTGCCCCCAAACCAAAACTTGAACCTGACCCTAAAACTAACCATGACCCTGAACCTGACCCTAGACCTTACCGTCACCCTAACACTACCCTGACCCTGACTCTGACTGTAACGCTAACTATGAGCCTACTGTGAGCCTGACCCTAAACCTAACCATGAACCTAACGCTAACCCTGACCCCTACCCTAAGCCTTACGCTAACCATGACCCCAATGAAGTCTAACCGTAACCCTGACCCTAAGTCTTTCTTAACCCTAAACCTAACACTAACGTAGTCTCAACCCAGTACTGTTGCCTCCAGTGGGGACAACAGCTGCACCCAGGCCTCCCAGGCGCTGGGTGGAGGCTGTATGGGGGTCACTGGATGGGCACGGCATTGAGTAGTGTGTGAGCCCGAGCAGCTTGGGGACTGTGATCCTGACCTGAAACCTAAACCTAAACCTAAGCCTGACAATGACCCTGATGTGGACCCTGAATCTAAACCTAACATTGATATTACCATAACCATGAGTTAAACCTAACCATGACCCTGACCCTGAACTTAATCCTGACCTTGACCACCTAACAATGACCCTAACCCTAACCCTGACCGTGACTGTGAGCCTGACCCTAACCCTAAACCTAAAGGTAACTCTAACCATGATCCTAATAAGGACCCTGAACCTAAACCTAATGCTGACCCTGACCCTAACACTAACCCCTACCCTAAACCAAATCATAACACTGACCTTACGCTGACTAACCCTAACCCTAAACATAACCCTACTTCTAACTCTAACCCTATAACCCAAATCCCAAACCGTACCGCCAAAAACCTAACTGTGACACTGAACCGAACATTGACCCTAAATCAAAGCCTGAACCTAAACCTGACCCTGGCCCTGAACTTCACCTGACCCTGACCCTGACGGTAATCCAAACCATGACCCTAACACTGACCACTACATAACCCTGTCCCTGAGCCGAATGTGGACTTTAAACCAAGACCTGAACCTGACCCTAAACCTGACACTGGCGCTAAACTTCACCCTGACCCTGACCCAGACCATGATCATAAACCTAACCCTACCCTTACAGTGACCCCGACCCACACCTGAACACTAAACCTGACCCTGACTGTGAGCCTGATCTTAACTCTAACCCTAAATGAAACCCTGACCCTGACACTAACTCAGGCCCTCCCCCGAATCCTATCGCTGAACCCTAACCCTAACACTAACCCCTAACCCTACCATGGACCCTGTCCCTAACAAGTTCTAAACCTAATCGTCAAACTAACGCTAACCCTAACACTAACCCTAAATTTTAACAATAACCATGACCCTATACCGGACTATGATCATAACCCTAACCCTGAAATTTGCCTATATCAGAACCTGACCCTAAGCCTGACCTTGGCCCTGACCCTATAACTAACCATGACCCTAACACTGACCACTACATAACCCTGTCCCACCCGAATTTTGATTTTAAACCAATACCTGATCATGCCCGTAAACCTGACACTGGCCCTAGAATTCACCGTGACCCTGGTCTTTCTGGCAAAGACCAGAAACCTAACCCTGACCCTAACAGTGACCCTGACCTGAACCTAACAAAAACCCTGACACTGAAAGTGATCCCGACCCTAACTAACCCTAAACGTAACCCTGACCCTTACACTAACACGAGCCCTGACCCGAAACCTAACGCTGAACATAACCCTAAAACTAACCCTAACATTATCACTGACACTGACCCTAACCAGGTCTAACCCTAACCTGCAACCTACCTCTAACCCTAACCCTAACCCCACTTTAAAATTAATCCTGACCCTCTCCCGGACCCTGATCATAACCCTAACTCTGAACTTTGCCTATGTCAGACCTTAAGCTTAAACCTGACCCTGGCCTTGACCAAAACACTGACCCTAACCTTGACTGTAAACCTAACTCTGACCCAATCTATGATGCTGGACAGAATCTTCACCCTAAAGCTAACCCTGTTCCTGAACCTACTCATAAAACAGAACCTAACATAAAGCTGACCTTACCATAACCATGAACCTAACCCTGACCCAGACCCTAACCCTGACACTAAACCTGTGCCAAACTTATCCCTGACGCTGACATGAACCTTGTCCCCCCCAAACAAAACTTGAACCTGAATCTAAATCTGACCATGACCCTGCCTGACCCTAAACCTAACGGCTACCCTAACACTGACCCTGACCCTTACTCTGACCGTAACGCTAACCGTGACCCTACTGTGAGCCTGAATCTAAACCTAACCATGAACCTAACCCTAACCCTGAACCCTACCCTAAGCCTAACGCTAACCCTGACCCCAAAGACGTCTAACCCTAACCGTCACCCTAAGTCTTTCTTAACCCTAACCCTAACACTAACCTGGTCTACACTCAGCTCTGTTCCCTCTGGCGGGGACAACAGCTGCACCCACCCAGGCCTCCCAGGGGTTTGGGGGAAGTTATATGGCGGTCACTGGATGGGCAATGCATTGAGTGGAGTGTGAGCCTTGACCAGCTTGGGGACCGGTGGCTCAGGGAACTCTGCTGGAGAAGGAAGTTCGGTAAGGAGCCCCCAGGCAGTGGAGACCTCACTTCCCTGACGACAGAGCCCCAAGGAATTGGAACCCACGTATCCAGGCACCCCATTACAGAGAAAACCCCACTGCCCAGCTCATTTCTAGGCACATCCTAAAGGAAGCGTCATGTTTCTTCTGCTATACTGAAGCCCAGAGGATGCATGGAGAAGAGAGCTCACCTGCCAGACAGGTCCCTTCCCTGGCAAGTCATATCAGGGTTCCCAACGCCTCAGGCCCTTTGGCTAATAAAATCAAAAGGTGACACCAGGGGGCTCAGAGTCAGAGAGTCCCACACCTTCTGATCCACGGGTTTTAGCCCTAGGTCTCTTCCCCGTCTCTCTCTCTCTCTGTGTGTGTGTGTGTGTGCGTGTGTGCCTCTGGGTGTTTGTGAGTCTGAGTGTAAAGAGGAGCTGGCCATGCCATCGTGGCTGGAGATGCCCAAAGCAGGATCAGGCTGATGAGAGGTTAGAGGTCTGGTGGGCAAGTCATGTTCACACCACAGTTTAAGGCTGGTTACGTGAGATTGGCTGTAAGGTCTACACACTTCTGCCCAGGGTTTATCCTGAGACCTTGAAGGGATGGGTCCATACCCAGGAGCGGGGCTAACCCCAACAGTAGCCACTAACCCTGGGCAGAAGGGTGTAGACCCTCCACCCGATCCACCTTAACCAGCCTTAAACTGAGGTGTGAACATGACTTGCCCACCAGACATCTAAACTCTCATCAGCCTGATCCTGCTTGGGGCATCTCCACCCATGATGGCATGGCCAGGTCCTCTATACACACAAAGACACAGACACCCAGAGGCACACACACACACACACACACACATGCACAGTGAGAAAGAGACTGCAAAGAGACCTAAGGCTACACCAGTGGATCAGAAGGTGTGGGGCTCTCTGCCTCTGAGCCCCCTGGTGTCACCTTTTGATTTTATTAGCCAAAGGGCCTGAGGCATTGCGGAAACCTGATATGACTTGCCAGGGAGGGGATGTGACTGGTGGGCGAGCTCTCTTCTCCTTGCATCCTCTTGGCTTCAGTACAGCAGAAGAACATGTCGCTACCTTTAGGATGTGCCTAGAAATGAGCTGGGCAGGAGGGTTTTCTCTGTTATGGGGTGCCCTGGATACATGGGTTCCAATTCCGTTGGGCTCTGTCATCAGGGAAGTGAGGTCACCACTGCCTGGGGGCTCATTACCAAACTTCCTGCTCCAGCAGAGCTCCCTGAGCCGCCGTTCCCCAAGCTGCACAAGGCTCACACTCAACTCAATGCAGTTCCCATCCAGTGACCCCCATATAGCCACCACCCAGCCCTTGGGAGGCCTGGGTGCAGCTGTTGTCCCCGCTGGAGGGAACAGAGCTGGGTTTAGACCAGGTTAGTGTTAGCGTTAGGGAGAAGGAAGACTTAGGGTCAGGGTTAGGTTTTGACCTCGTTGGGGTCAGGGTTAGCGAGGCTTAGGGTAGGGGTCAGGGTTAGGGTTAGGCTCATGATCAGGTTTAGGGTCAGGCTCACAGTATGGTCAGGGTTAGTGTTACGGTCATAATCAGGATCAGGGTCAGTGTTAGGATGACTGTTAGGTTTAGTGTCACGTTCAGGATAATGGTCAGATTTAGGGTCAGGTTCAACTTTTTGTTTAGGGGCAAGATCATGTCAGTTCAGGTTTAGATTTGGGACAGGTTTAGTGTCAGGGTTAGGGTCAGGGTCAGGGTTAGGTTCATGGTTATGGTAAGGTCAGCTTTAAGTTTAGGTTCTGTTTTATGAGTAGGTTCAGGATCAGGGTTAGCTTTAGGGTTACGATTCTGTTCAGGATCACGGTTTGGGTCAGAGTTAGGTTTACAGTCTGGGTCAGGGTCAGTGTTAAGGTCAAGGCCATGGTCAGGTTTAAGTTAAGTCCTGACATAGGCAAAGTTCAGAGTTAGGGTTATGATCATGGTCACGGAGAGGTCTGGGATTATTGTTAAAGTGTGGTTAGGTTTAGGGTAGGGGTAGGTTGAAGTTTAGGGTTAGACCGTGTTAGGGTCAGTGTCAGGGATAATATTAGGTGTTAGTTTTAGGGTTAGGTTCAGCGTTAGGTTACGGGTCAGGGCCCTTTTAGTCTCAGGGTCAGGTCTACATTTAGGGTTAGAGTTAGGGTCAGGCTCACATTCAGTGTCAAGGTTAGTGTTAGTGTCAGGGTCAGAGTCACTTTTAGGGTCAGGGTTAGGTTTATGGTCTTTGCCTGGGTCAGGGTCAGGTTGAAGTCTAGGGCCAGTGTCAGGTTTATGGTCAGGATCATGTATTTGTTTAAAGTCTACATTAGGGTCAGGGACACGGCTATGTAGTAGTCAGTGTTATAGTCATGGATTGTATTAGGGTCAGGGTCTGGGTCAGGTGAAGTTCATGGCTAGGGTCAGGTTTAGGGTCAGGCTTTGGTTTAGGGTCAAATTTCGGTTCAGTGTCACAGTTAGGTTTTGGCGGTAGGGTTTGGGATTGGGTTAGGGTTAGTATTAGAAGTAGGGTTATGGTTAGACAGTGTAAGGTCTGGGTTAGGATTTGGTTTAGGGTAGGGTCTAGTGTTAGGGTCAGGGTCAGCATGAGGTGTACGTTCAGGGTCCGTATTAGGGTCATGGTTAGAGTTACCGTTACTTTTAAGGTTACGGTAGGCTCACAGTCTTGGTCAAGGTTATGGTTAGGGTCAGTGTTAGTGTTAGGTCAGCATCAGGGTTAGGATTAGGGTCAGGGTCAGGGTCAATGTTAGGTATGAGTCATGGTTACGGTAATGTCAGAGTTAGGTTTAGGTTCAAGGTCCACATCAGGGTCAGTGTCAGGCTTAGATTTAGGTTTAGGTTTCAGGTCAGGATAAAAGTCAAGGTCAGGGTCAGGGTCAGGTTCATGGCTTGGGTTAGGGTTTAGGGCAGTTTCACAGTCAGTGTCAGGTTCACGGTCAGTGGTTACTGTTAGGTTTAGCCCCGCGCCTGGGTCATGGACCCATCCGTTCAGGGTCTCCGGATAAACCCTGGGCAGAAGGGTGTAGACCCTAAACCCGATCCCACTTAACCACACTTAAACTGGGGTGTGAACATGACTTGCCCACCAGACATCTAACCCCTCATCAGCCTGATCCTGCTTGGGGCATCTCCAACCACAATGGCATGGCCAAGTCCTCTTTACACACAGACACACAGACACCCAGAGGCGCACACACACACACACACACACACACACACACACACACAGATGGGGAGGAGACCTATGGCTACACCAGTGGATCTGAAGGTGTGGGACTCTCTGACTCTGAGCCCCCTGGTGTCACCTTTTGTGTTTTGATTAGCCAAAGGGCCTGAGGTGTTGGTGAAACCTGATACGACCTGCTAGGGAGTTGGCCTGTCTGGAGGGCGAGCTCTCTTCTCCCTGCATCCTATTGGCTTCAGTACAGCAGAAGAACATGTCGCTTCCTTTAGCATGTACCTAGAAATGAGCTGGACATGGGGGTTTTTTCTGTAATGGGGTGCCTGGATACGTGGGTTCCAATTCTGTTGGGCTCTGTTGTCAGGGAAGTGAGGTCACCACTGACTGGGGGCTCCTTACCAAACTTCCTACTGCACCAGAGCTCCCTGAGCCGGTCCCCAAGCTGCTCAAGGCTCACACTCCACTCCATGCAGAGCCCATCCAGTGACCCCCATACAGCCTCCCCCCAGTCCCTGGGAGGCCTGGGTGCAGCTTTTGTCCCAGCTGGAATGAACAGATCTGGGTTTAGACCAGGTTAGTGTTAGGGTTAGTGTTAAGAAAGACTTATGGTCAAGGTTACGGTTAGACTTCATTGGGGCCACGGTTAGCGTAAGGCTTAGGGTACGGGTCAGGGTTAGGGTTAGGTTCATGGTTAGGTTTAGGGTCAGGCTCACAGTAGGGTCACGGTTAGCGTTACGGTCAGCGTCAGGGTCAGGGTCTCTGTTAGAGTGACGGTTAGGTTTAGGGTCAGGTTCAGGGTCATGGTCAGATTTAGGGTCAGGTTCAAGCTTTGGTTTGGGGGCAAGGTTCATGTCAGGGTCAGGGTTAGGTTTGGGACTGGTCTAGTGTCAGGGTTAGGGTCAGGGTCAGGGTTAGGTTCATGCTTATGGTAAGGTCAGCTTTATGTTTAGGTTCTGCTTCATGAGTAGGTTCAGGATCAGGGTTAGCTTTAGGTTTACGATTCTGTTCAGGATCAAGAACTGGGTCAGAGTTAGGTTTAAAGTCAGGGTTATGGTCAGTGTTAATGTCAAGGCCAGGATCAGGTTTAAGATTAAGTTCTGACATAGGCAAAGTTCAGATTTGGGGGTATGATCAGGGTCAGGGATAAGATCAGGATTATTGTTATAGTGGGGTTAGGGTTAGGGTTAGAGGTAGGTTGAGGGTTAGGGTTCGAACAGGTTAGGGTCAGTGTCTAGGACAATGTTAGGGGTTAGTTTTAGGGGTAGGTTCAGCATTCGGTTTCGGGTCAGGGACCGTGTTAGTGTCAGGGTCAGGGTTACGTTTAGGGTTAGAGTTAGGTCCGCCTCACATTCAGTGTCAGGGTTAGTGTTAGGGTCAGGGTCACTGTTAGGCTCAGGGTTAGGTTTGTGTTCTTTGCATGGGTCATGGTCACGGTGAAGTCTGGGCCAGTGTCAGGTTTATGGTAAGGATCAGGTTTTGGTTTAAAGTCCACATTCGGGTCAGCGACAGGGTTATGTAGTGGTCAGTGGTAGGGTCATGGTTAGGTTTAGGGTCAGGGCCAGGTTCTGGTTTAGGGTCAGGTTCTGGTATAGGCAAAGATCATGGTTAGGGTTATGAGCATAATCAGGTATATAGGTTCAGGGTTGTTGTTAAAGTTTAGGGTTAGTGTTAGTGTTAGCGTTTGGTTGACGGTTAGGGTTAGAACTTGTTAGGATCAGGGTCCGTGGTAGGGTTAGGGGTTACTCTGAGGGTAAGGTCAGCGATAGGATTCGGGGGAGGGCCCGTGTTAGTGTCAGGTTCAGGGTTACATTTAGGGTTAGAGTTAGGGTAAGGCTCACAGTCCGGGTCAGGTTTAGTGTTCGGGTCAGTGTCGGCGTCACTGTTAGGGTCAGGGTTAGGTTTATGGTCATGGTCTAGGTCAGGGTCAGGCTGATGTTTAGCGCCAGTGTCCGGTTTAGGGTCAGCTTCAGGTCTTGGTTTAAAGTCCACATTCGGGTATGGACAAGGTTATGTAGTATTCAGTGTTAGGGTCATGGTTAGGATTAGGGTCAGGGTCAGGGTCAGGTGAATGTCATGGACAGGGTCAGGTTAGCGTCAGGCTTTGGTTTAGGGTCAATGTTCGGTTCAGTGTCACAGTTAGGTTTTGGCAGTAGTGTTTGGGATTGGGGTTAGGGTTAGAGTTAGAAGTAGGGTTATGATTAGGTTTAGGGTTAGTCTGCCTAAGGTCAGAGTTATGGTTTGGTCTAGGGTAGGGGTTAGTGTTAGGGTCAGGGTCAGCGTTAGGTTTAGGTTCAGGGTCTGTATTAGGGTCATGGTTAGAGTTACCTTTAGCTTTAGGGTTAGGGTCAGGCTCACAGTCACGGTCAATGTTAGGGTTAGGGTCAGGGTTAGGTCCGCATCAGGGTTAGGATTAGGGTCAGGGTCATGGTCAGGGTTAGGTATGAGTCTTGGTTACGGTAATATCAACGTTAGGTTTATGTTCATGGTCCACATCAGGGACATTGTCAGGTTTAGTTTTAGGTTTAGGGTTCAGGTCAGGATCACAGACAGGGTCAGGGTCAGCCTCAGGGTCAGGGTTTGGGTTAGGGTTTGGGGCAGGCTCACAGTCAGTTTCAGGGTCTGGGTTAGTGGTTACTGTTAGGGTTAGCCCCGCTCCCTGGTCATGGACCCATCCGTTTAGGGGTCTCAGGATAAACCCTGGGCAGAAGGGTGTAGACCCTCCACCCGATCCCACTTAACCAGCCTTACACTTGGGTGTGAACATGACTTTCCCAACAGACACTTAACCCCTCATCAGCCTGATCCTGCTTGGGGCATCTCCACCCACGATTGCATGGCCAGGTCCTCTTTACACATAGACACAGAGACACCAAGAGGAACACACACACATACACACACGCACACAAACACAGACAGAGACGGGGAGGAGACCTAGGGCTACACCCGTGGATCAGAAGGTGTGGGACTCTCTGACTCTGAGTCCCCTGGTGTCAACTTTTGAATTTTTTAGCCAAAGGGCCAGAGGCGTTGGGGAAATCTGATATGACTGGCCAGGGAGGGGACGTGTCTGGCGGGCGAGCTCTCTTCTCCCTACATCCTCTCGGCTTCAGTACAGCAGAAAGAACATGTCGCTTCCTTTAGGATGTGCCTAGAAATGAGCTGGGCAGGGGGGTTTTCTCTGTAATGGGGTGCCTGGATATGTTGGTTCCAATTCCGTTGGGCTCTGTCGTCAGGGAAGTGAGGTCATCACTGCCTGGGGGCTCCTTACCGAACATCCTGCTGTACCAGAGCTCCCTGAGCTGCCGGTCCCCAAGCTGCTCAGGCTCACACTCCACTCAGGCAGTGCCCATCCAGTGACCCCCATACAGCCTCCCCCAGCCCATGGAGGCCTGGTGTGTGGCTGTTGTCCCCTCTGGAGGCCACAGAGCTGGATTTAGACTAGGTTAGTGTTAGGGTTTGGGTTAAGAAAGACTTGGGGTCTGGGTTAGGGTTAGAAGTCCTTGGGGTCAGGGTTAGCGTAAGGCTTAGGGTAGGGCTCAGGGTTAGGGTTAGGTTCATGGTTAGGTTTAGAGTCAGGCTCACAGTAGGGTCAGGGTTAGCGTTTACGGCCAGAGTCACACGTCAAGGTCCGTTTTGGGGGGGTAATGGTTAGGTTTAGGGTCATGTTCAGAGTCATGGTTAGATTTAGGGTCAGGTTCCAGTTTTGGTTTGGATCAAGGTTCCTGTCAGGGTCAGGGTTAGGTTTGGGACAGGTTTAGTGTCAGGGTTAGGGTCAGGGTCAGGGCTTAGGTTCATGGTTATGGTAAGGTCAGCTTTTATGTTTAGGTCCTGTTTTTTTATGAGTAGGTTCAGGATCAGGGTTAGCTTTAGGGTTATGATTCTGATTAAGATTAAGGATTGGGTCAGAGTTAGGTTTACACTCAGGGTTAGCGTCAGTGTTAAGGTCAAGGCCAGGGTCAGGTTTAAGTTAAGGTCTGACATAGGCAAACTTCAGAGTTAGGGTTATGATCAGGGTCAGGATTATTGTTAAAGTGGGGTTAGGGTTAGGGTTAGAGATAGGTTGAGGGTTATGGTTAGACCGGGTTAAGGTCAGTGTCAGCGATTATGTTAGGGGTTAGTTTTAGGGTTAGGTTCAGCATTAGGTTTCGGGTCAGTGCCCGTGTTAGTGTCAGGTTCAGGGTTACGTTTAGGGTTATAGTTAGGGTCAGGCTCACATTGAGTATCCGGGTTATTGTTAGGGTGTGGTCTGGGTCACTGTTAGGGCCAGGGTTATGTTTATGTCTTCGCCTGGGACAGGGTCAAGGTGAATCTAGGGCCAGTGTTGGGTTTACCATCAGGATCAGGTATTGGTTTAAAAAGTCCACATTGGGGTCAGTGACAGGGTAATGTAGTGGCCAGTGTTAGTGTCATGGTTAGGTTTAGGCTCAGACCAGGATCAGGTATATGGTCAGGGTCTGGTATAGGCAAAGTTCAGGGTTAGGCTTATGATCATAGTCAGGTATAGGGTCAGGGTATTGTTAAAGTTTAGGGTTTGTGTTGGGGTTAGCGTTTGGTTGACGGTTAGGGTTAGAACTTGTTAGGATCAGGGTCCGTGGTAGGTTTGGGGTTACTCTTAAGGTTAGGTTCAGCGATAGGATTCGGGGGAGGTCCCGTGTTAGTGTCAGGGTCAGGGTTACATTTAGGGTTAGAGTTAGGGTCAGGCTCACAGTCAGGGTCAGGTTTGTTGTTCAGGTCCGGGTCGGAGTCACTGTTAGGGTCAGGGTTAAGTTTATGGTCATGGTCTGGGTCAGGGTCAGGGTGAAGTTTAGCGCCAGTGTCAGGTTTAGGGTCAGGTTCAGGTATTGGTTTAAAGTCCACATTCGGGTCAGGGACAGGATAGTGTAGTGGTCAGAGTTAGTGTCATGGTTAGGATTAGGGTCAGGGTCAGGTCAGGTGAAGTTCAGGGCCAGGTTCAGGTTTAGGGTCAGGCTTTGGTTTAGGGTCAATGTTCGGTTCAGTGTCACAGTTAGGTTTTGGCGGTAGGGTTTGGGATTGGGATTAGGGTTAGAGTTAGAAGTAGGGTTATGGTAAGGCTTAGACAGCATAAGGTCAGGGTTAGGGTTTGGTTTAGGGTAGGGGTCAGCGTTAGGTTTAGGTTCAGTGTCTGTATTAGGGTCATGGTTAGAGTTACCTTTAGGTTTAGGGTTAGGGTCAGGTTCACAGTCACGTCAGGGTTACGGTTAGGGTCAGGTTTAGTTCAGCATCAGGTTGACGATTAGGGTCAGGGTCATGGTCAGGGTTAGGTATGAGTCTTGGTTACGGTAATATCAACGTTAGGTTTAGCTTCAGGGTCCACATAGGGACATTGTCAGGCTTAGGTTTAGGTTTAGGGTTCAGGTCAGTATCACAGACAGGATCAGGGTCAGGTTCAGGGTCAGGGTTTGGCTTAGGGTTTGGGGCAGACTCACAGTCAGTGTCAGGGTCTGAGTTAGTGGTTACTGTTAGGGTTAGCCCCGCTTCTGGGTCATGGACCCATCCGTTCAGGGTCTCAGGATAAACCCTGGGCAGAAGGGTGTAGACCCTCCACCCGATCCCACTTAACCAGCCTTAAACTGGGGTGTGAATATAACTTGCCCACCAGACATCTAAACCCTCATCAGCCTCATCCTGCTTGGGGCATCTCCACCCACAATGGCATGGCCAGGTCCTCTTTACACACAGAAACACAGACACCCAGAGGCACACACACACACACACACACACACACACATTCACACACACACACAGAGACGGGGAGGAGACCTAGGGCTACACCGGTCGATCAGAAGGTGTGGGACTCTCTGACTCTGAGTCCCCTGGTGTCACCTTTTGATTTTAGTAGCCAAAGGTCCAGAGGCGTTGGTGAATCCTGATAAGACCGGCCAGGGAGGGGACGTGACTGGCGGGCGAGCTCTCTTCTCCCTACATCCTCTCGGCTTCAGTACAGCAGAAGAACATGTCGCTTCCTTTAGGATGTGCCTAGAAATGAGCTGGGCAGGGGGGTTTTCCCTGTAATGGGGTGCCTGGATACGTGGGTTCCAATTCCGTTGGGCTCTGTCGTCAGGGAAGTGAGGTCACCACTGCCTGGCGGCTCCTTACCGAACATCCTGCTGTACCAGAGTTCCCTGAGCTGCCGGTCCCCAAGCTGCTCAGGCTCACACTCCACTCAGGCAGTGCCCAACCAGTGACCCCCATACAGCCTCCCCTAGCCCCTGGGAGGCCTGGGTGCAGCTTTTGTCCCCGCTGGAGGCAACAGAGCTGGATTTAGACTAGGTTAATATTAGGGTTAGGGTTAAGAAAGACTTTGGGTCTGGGTTAGGGTTAGACGTCATTGGGGTCAGGGTTAGCGTAAGGCTTAGGGTATGGGTCAGGGTTAGGGTTAGGTTCATGGTTAGGTTTAGGGTCAGGCTCACAGTAGGGTCAGGGTTAGAGTTACGGTCAGAGTCACGTAGGGTCAGTTTTAGGGTGATGGTTAGGTTTAGAGTCAGGTTCAAGGTCATGGTTAGATTTAGGGTCAGGTCAAGTTTTGGTTTGGGGCAAGGTTCATGTCAGGGTCAGGGTTAGGTTTGGGACAGGTCTAGTGTCAGGGTTAGGGTCAGGGTCAGGCTTAGGTTCATGGTTATGGTAAGGTCAGCTTTATGTTTAGGTCCTGTTTTATGAGAAGGTTCAGGATCAGGGTTAGCTTTTGGCTTAAGATTCTGTTTAGGATCACGGATTGGGTCAGAGTTAGGTTTACATTCAGGGTTAGGGTCAGTGTTAAGGTCAAGGCCAGGGTCAGGTTTAAGGTTAAGCTCTGACAGAGGCTAAGTTCAGAGTTAGGGTTATGATCAGCGTCAGGATTATTGTTAAAGTGGGGTTAAGGTTAGGGTTAGAGGTAGGTGGAGGGTTAGACCGGGTTAGGGTCAGTGTCTGGGTTAATGTTAGGCGTTAGTTTTAGGGTTAGGTTCAGCATTAGGTTTCGGGTCAGGGCCCGTGTTAGTGTCATGGTCAGGGTTACGTTTAGGGTTAGAGTTAGGGTCAGGCTCACAGTCAGGGTCACTGTTACTGTTAGGGTCGTGGTCAGGGTCACTGTTAGGGTCTGGGTTAGGTTTTTGGTCTTTGCCTGGGTCAGGGTCAGGGTGAAGTGTAGCGCCAGTGTCAGCTTTACGATCAGGATCAGGTTTGGTTTAAAGTCCTCATTCAGGTCAGCGACAGGGTTATGTAGTGGTCAGTGGTAGGGTCATGGTTAGGTTTAGGGTCAGGGCCAGGTTCAGGTTTAGGGTCAGGGTCTGGTATAGGCAAAGATCATGGTTAGGGTTATGAGCATAATCAGATATAGGTTCAGGGTTGTTGTTAAAGTTTAGGGTTAGTGTTAGTGTTAGCGTTTGGTTGACTGTTAGGGTTAGAACTTGTTAGGATCAGGGTCCGTGGTAGGGTTAGGGGATACTCTGAAGGTTAGGTCAGCGATAGGATTCGGGGGAGGGCCCGTGTTAGTGTCAGGTTCAAGGTTACATTTAGGGTTAGAGTTAAGGTAAGGCTCACAGTCTGGGTCAGGTTTAGTGTTCAGGTCAGTGTCGGGGTCACTGTTAGGGTCAGGGTTAGGTTTATGGTCATGGTCTAGGTCAGGGTCAGGGTGATGTATAGCGCCAGTGTCCAGTTTATGGTTAGGTTCAGGTATTGGTTTAAAGTCCACATTCGGGTCAGGGACAAGGTTACGTAGTATTCAGTGTTAGGGTCATGGTTAGGATTAAGGTCAGGGTCAGGGACAGGTGAAGGTCATGGACAGGGTCAGGTTTAGCGTCACGCATTGGTTTAGGGTCAATGTTCGGTTCAGTGTCACAGTTAGGTTTTGGCGGTCGTGTTTGGGATTGGGGTTAGGGTTAGAGTTAGAAGTAGGGTTATGATTAGGTTTAGGGTTAGTCAGCCTAAGGTCAGAGTTATGGTTTGGTCTAGGGTAGAGGTTAGTGTTAGGGTCAGGGTCAGCGTTAGGTTTAGGTTCAGGGTCTGTATTAGGGTCATGGTTAGAGTTACCTTTAGGTTTAGGGTTAGGGTCAAGCTCACAGTCTCAGTCAGTGTTAGGGTTAGGTTCAGGGTTAGGTCAGCATCAGGGTTAGAATTAGGGTCAGGGTCAGGGTCATGGTTACGTATGAGTCTTGTTTACAGTAATATCAATGTTAGGTTTAGGTTCAGGGTACACATCAGTGTCAGTGCCAGGCTTAGTTTTAGGTTTAGGGTTCAGGTCGGGATCACAGACAGGGTCAGTGTCAGGGTCAGGGTTTGGGTTAGGGTTTGGGGCAGGCTCACAGTCAGTGTCAGGGTCAGGGTTAGAGGTTACTGTTAGGGTGAGCCCCGCTCCTGGGTCATGGACCCATCCGTTCAGGGTCTCAGGATAAACCCTGGGCAGAAGGGTGTAGACCCTCCACCCGATCCCACTTAACCAGCCTTAAACTGGGGTGTGAACATAACTTGCCCACCAGACATCTAAACCCTCATCAGCCTCATCCTGCTTGGGGCATCTCCACCCTCGATGGCATGGTCAGGTCCTCTTTACACACAGACACACAGACACCCAGAGGCACACACACAGACACACACACACACACACACACACATACAGAGATGGGGAGGAGACCTAGGGCTACACCGGTTGATCAGAAGGTGTGGGACTCTCTGACTCTGAGTCCCCTGGTGTCACCTTTTGATTTTAGTAGCCAAAGGGCCTGAGGCATTGGGAAAAATCTGATATATGACCGGCCAGGGAGGGGAAGTGTCTGGCGGGCCAGATCTCTTCTCCATACATCCTCTCGGCTTCAGTACAGCAGAAGAACATGTCGCTTCCTTTAGGATGTGCCTAGAAATGAGCTGGGCAGGGGGGTTTTCTCTGTAATGGGTTGCCTGGATACGTGGGTTCCAATTCCGTTGGGCTTTGTCATAAAGGAAGTGAGGTCACCACTCTCTGGAGGCTCCTTACCGAACTTCCTGCTTTTCCGGAGCTCCCTGAGCCGCCGTTCCCCAAACTGCTCAATGCTCACCCTCCACTCAATGCAGTGCCAATCCAATGGCCCCCATACAGCCTCCCCCCAGCTTCTGGCAGCCCTGGGTGCAGCTGTTGTCCCCGCTGGAGGGAACAGAGCTGGGTTTAGACTAGTTTAGTGTTAGGGCTAGGGTTAAGAAAGACTTAGGATCAGGGTTAGGGTTAGACGTCATTGGGGTCAGGGTTAGCGTAAGGCTTAGGGTATGGATCAGGGTTAGGGTTAGGTTCATGGTAGGTTTAGGGTCAGGCTCACAATAGGGTCACGGTTAGGGTTACGGTCAGAGTCAGGGTCAGGGTCAGTGTTAGTGACGGTTAGATTTAGGGTCCGGTTTAGGGTCATGGTCAGATTTAGTGTCAGGGTCACGTTTAGGTTTGGGGGCAAGGTTCATGTCAGGTTCAGGGTTAGGTTTGGGATAGGTTTAGTGTCAGGGATGGGGTCAGGGTCAGGCTTAGGTTCATGGATATGGTAAGGTCAGCCTTATGTTTAGGTTCTGTTTTATGAGTAGGTTCAGGATCAGTGTTAGCTTTAGGCTTAAGATTCTGTTTAGGATCATAGATTGGGTCAGATTTAGGTTTACATTCAGGGTTAGGGTCAGTGTTAAGGTCAAGGCCAGGGTCAGGTTTAAGGTTAAGCTCTGACATAGGCAAAGTTCAGAGTTAGGGTTATGATCAGCGTCAGGATTATTGTTAAAGTGGGGTTAGGGTTAGGGTTAGAGGTAGGTGGAGGGTTCGACCGGGTTAGGGTCAGTGTCAGGGTTAATGTTAGGGGTTAGTTTTAGGGTTAGTTTCAGTGTTAGGTTTCGGGTCAGGGCCCGTGTTAGTGTCATGGTCAGGGTTACGTTTAGGGTTAGAGTTAGGGTCAGGCTCACAGTCAGGGTCACTGTTAGTGTTAGGGTCGTGGTCAGGGTCACTGTTAGGGTCAGGGTTAGGTTTATGGTCTTTGCCAGGGTCAGGGTCAGGGTGAAGTGTAACGCCAGTGTCAGCTTTACGATGAGGATCAGGTTTGGTGTAAAGTCCACATTCGGGTCAGCGACAGGGTTATGTAGTGGTCAGTGGTAGGGTCATGGTTAGGTTTAGGGTCAGGGCCAGGTTCAGGTTTAGGTTCAGGGTCTGGTATAGGCAAAGATCATGGTTAGGGTTATGAGCATAATCAGGTATAGGTTCAGGGTTGTTGTTAAAGTTTAGGGTTAATGTTAGTGTTAGCGTTTGGTTGACGGTTAGGGTTAGAACTTGTTAGGATCAGGGTCCGTGGTAGGGTTAGGGGTTACTCTGAGGGTTAGGTCAGCGATAGGATTCGGGGGAGGGCCCGTGTTAGTGTCAGGTTCAGGGTTACATTTAGGGTTAGAGTTAGGTTAAGGCTCACAGTCCAGGTCAGGTTTAGTGTTTGGGTCAGTGTCGGGGTCACTGTTAGGGTCAGGGTTAGGTTTATGGTCATGGTCTAGGTCAGGGTCAGGCTGATGTTTAGCGCCAGTGTCCGGTTTAGGGTCAGGTTCAGGTATTGGTTTAAAGTCCACATTCGGGTCAGGGACAAGGTTATGTAGTATTCAGTGTTAGTGTCATGGTTAGGAATAGGGTCAGGGTCAGGCTCAGGTGAATGTCATGGACAGGGTCAGGTTTAGCGTCAGGCTTTGGTTTAGGGTCAATGTTCGGTTCAGTGTCACTGTTAGGTTTTGGCGGTAGTGTTTGTGATTGGGGTTAGGGTTAGAGTTAGAAGTAGGGTTATGGTTAGATTTAGGGTTAGTCAGCGTAAGGTCAGGGTTAGGGTTTGGTCTAGGGTAGGGGTTAGTGTTAGGGTCAGGGTCAGCGTTAGGTTTAGGTTCAGGGTCTGTATTAGGGTCATGGTTAGAGTTACCTTTAGGTTTAGGGTTAGGGTCAGGCTCACAGTCACGGTCAGGGTGAGGGTTATGGTCAGAGTTAGGTCAGCATCAGGGTTAGGATTAGGGTCAGGGTCATGGTCAGGGTTAGGTATGAGTCTTGGTTACGGTAATATCAACGTTAGGTTTATGTTCATGGTCCACATCAGGGACATTGTCAGGCTTAGCTTTAGGTTTAGGGTTCAGGTCAGGATCACAGACAGGGTCAGGGTCAGGCTCAGTGTCAGGGTTTGGGTTAGGGTTTGGGGCAGGCTCACAGTCAGTGTCTGGGTCTGGGTTAGTGGTTACTGTTAGGGTTAGCCCCGCTCCTGGGTAATGGACCCATCCATTTAGGATCTCAGGAGAAACCCTGGGCAGAAGGGTGTAGACCCTCCACCCGATCCCACTTAACCAGCTTTAAACTTGGGTGTGAACATGACTTTCCCAACAGACACTTTACCCCTCATCAGCCTGATCCTGCCTGGGGCATCTCCACCCACGATTGCATGGCCAGGTCCTCTTTACACACAGACACAGAGACACCAAGAGGAACACACACATACACACACGCACACACACAGAGAGACGGGGAGGAGACCTAGGGCTACACCCGTGGATCAGAAGGTGTGGGACTCTCTGACTCTGAGTCCCCTGGTGTTACCTTTTGATTTTATTAGCCAAAGGGCCAGAGGCGTTGGGGAAATCTGATATGACTGCCCAGGGAGGGGACGTGTCTTGCGGCCGAGCTCTTCTCCCTACATCCTCTCGGCTTCAGTACAGCAGAAGAACAAGTCGCTTCCTTTAGGATGTGCCTAGAAATGAGCTGGGCAGGGGGGTTTTCTCTGTAATGGGGTGCCTGGATATGTTGGTTCCAATTCCGTTGGGCTCTGTCGTCAGGGAAGTGAGGTCATCACTGCCTGGGGGCTCCTTACCGAACTTCCTGCTGTACCAGAGCTCCCTGAGCTGCCAGTCCCCAAGCTGCTCAGGCTCACACTCAGGCACTCCAGTGACCCCCATACAGGCAGTGCCCATCCAGTGACCCCCATACAACAGCCTCCCCCAGACCCCTGGGGGGCCTGGGTGCGGCTGTTGTCCCCGCTGGAGGCCCGCAACAGAGCTGGATTAAGACTAGGTTCTCTCTGTCTTCCTGCCTTAGGGTTAGGGTTATTTCTCTCTGTCAAAAAGACTTTGGGTCTGGGTTAGGGTTAGATGTCTTTGGGGTCAGGGTTAGCGTAAGGCAGGGTTAGGGTAGGGCTCAGGGTTCAGGGTTAGGTTAGGATCATGGTTAGGTTTAGGGTCAGGCTCACAGTAGGGTCAGGGTTAGCGTTACGGTCAGAGTCACGTCAAGGTCAGTTTTAGGGTGATGGTTAGGTTTAGGGTCAGGTTCAGGGTTTTGGTTAGATTTAGGGTCAGGTTCAAGTTTTGGTTTGGAGGCAAGGTTCATGTCAGGGTCAGGGTTAGGTTTGGGGACAGGTCTAGTGTCAGGGTTTAGGGTCAGGGTCAGGCTTAGGTTCATGGTTATGGTAAGGTCAGCTTTATGTTTAGATTCTTTTTTATGAGTAGGTTCAGGATCAGGGTTAGCTTTAGGGTTACGATTCTGATTAAGATTAAGGATTGGGTCAGAGTTAGGTTTACACTCAGGGTTAGGGTCAGTGTTAAGGTCAAGGCCAGGGTCAGGTTTAAGGTTAAGCTCTGACATAGGCAAACTTCAGAGTTAGGGTTATGATCAGCGTCAGGATTATTGTTAAAGTGGGTTTAGGGTTAGGGTTAGAGGTAGGTTGAGGTTTAGGGTTAGACCGGGTTAAGGTCAGTGTCAGCGATTATGTTAGGTGTTAGTTTTAGGGTTAGGTTCACCGTTAGGTTTCGGGTCAGGGCCCGTGTTTAGTGTCAGGTTCAGGGTTACGTTTAGGGTTAGAGTTAGGGTCAGGCTCACATTCAGTATCAGGGTTATTGTTAGGGTCGTGGTCAGGGTCACTGTTAGGGTCAGGGTTACGTTTATGGTCTTCGCCTAGGACAGGGTCAAGGTGAATCTAGGGCCAGTGTCGGGTTTACCATCAGGATCAGGTATTGGTTTAAAGTCCACATTCGGGTCAGTGACAGGGTTATGTAGTGGTCAGTGTTAGGGTCATGGTTAGGTTTAGACTCAGGGCCAGGTTCAGGTATATGGTCAGGGTCTGGTATAGGCAAAGTTCAGGGTTAGGCTTATGATCATAGTCAGGTATAGGGTCAGGGTTATTGTTAAAGTTTAGGGTTTGTGTAAGGGTTAGCGTTTGGTTGACGGTTAGGGTTAGAACTTGTTAGGATCAGGGTCAATGGTAGTTTTGGGGTTACTCTTAAGGTTAGGTTCAGCGATAGGATTCGGGGGAGGGCCCGTGTTAGTGTCAGGGTCAGGGTTACATTTAGTGTTAGAGTTAGGGTCAGACTCACAGTCAGGGTAAGTTTTAGTGTTCAGGTCAGGGTCGGGGTCACACTTAGGGTCAGGTTTTGGTTTATGTTCATGGTCTGGGTCAGGGTCAGGGTGAAATTTAGCGCCAGTATCCGGTTTAGGGTCAGGTTCAGGTATTGTTTTAAAGTCCATATTCGGGTCAGGGACAGGGTTGTGTACTGGTCAATGTTAGTGTCATGGTTAGGATTAGGGTTTGGGTGAGGTTCAGGTGAAGTTCATGGACAGGGTCAGGTTTAGGGTCAGGCTTGTTTTAGGGTCAATGTTCGATTCAGTGTCGCAGTTAGGTTTTCGCGGTAGGGTTTGGGATTGGTGTGAGGGTTAGAGTTAGAAGTAGGTTTATGGTTAGGGTAAGACTTAGGCAGCGTAAGGTCAGGGTTAGGGTTTACTTTAGGGTAGGGGTTAGTGTTAGGTTCAGGGTCAGTGTTAGGTTTAGGTTCAGGGTCATGGTTAGGGTTATCTTTAGGTTTAGGGTTAGGGTCAGGCTCACAGTCACGGTCAGGGTTAGGGTTAGGGTCAGGTTTAGGTCAGCATCAGAGTAAGAATTAGGGTCAGGGTCAGGGTCATGGTTAGGTATGCGTCTTGTTTACAATAATATCAATGTTAGGTTTAGGTTCAGGACCACAACTAGGTCAGTGTCACGCTTAGGTTTAGGTTTAGGGTTCAGGTCCGGATCACAGAGGGTCAGGGTCAGGGTCAGGGTCAGGGTTTTGGTTAGGATTTGGGGCAGGCTCACAGTCAGTGTCAGGGTCAGGGTTGGTGGTTACTGTTAGGGTGAGCCCCGCTCCTGGGTCATAGACCCATCCATTCAGGGTCTCAGGATAAACCCTGGGCAGAAGGGTGTAGACCCTCCACCCGATCCCACTTAACCAGCCTTAAACTTGGGTGTGAACATGACTTTCCCAACAGACACTTAACCCCTCATCAGCCTCATCCTGCCTGGGGCATCTCCACCCACGATTGCATGGCCAGGTCCTCTTTACACACAGACACAGAGACACCAAGAAGAACACACACACACACACGCACACACACAGAGAGACTGGGAGGAGACCTAGTGTTACACCCGTGGATCAGATGGTGTGGGACTCTCCTGAATCTGAGTCCCCTGGTGTCACCTTTTGATTTTAGTAGTCAAAGGGCCTGAGGCGTTGGGGAAACCTGATATGACTGGCCAGGGAGGGGACCTGTCTGGCGGGCGAGCACTCTTCTCCCTACATCCTCTCGGCTTCGTACAGCAGAAGAACATGTGCCTAGAAATGAGCTGGGCAGGGGAGTTTTCTCTGTAATGGGTTGCCTGGATACGTGGGTTCCAATTCCGTTGGGCTCTGTCGTCAGGGAAGTGAGGTCACCACTGCCTGGGGGCTCCTTACCGAACTTCCTACTGTACCAGAGCTCCCTGAGCCACTGGTCCCCAAGCTGCTCAATGCTCACCCTCCACTCAATGCAGTGCCAATCCAGTGGCCCCCATTCAGCCTCCCCCCAGCCCCTGGCAGGCCTGGGTGCAGCTGTTTTCACCGCTGGAGGGAACAGAGCTGGGATTAGACTAGGTTAGTGTTAGGGTTAGGGTTAAGAAAGACTTAGGATCAGGGTTAGGGTTAGACGTGCTCTTGGTCAGGGTTAGCGGAAGGCTTAGGGTAGGGGTCAGGATTAGGGTTAGGTTCATGGTTAGGTTTAGGTTCAGGCTCACAGTAGGGTCACGGTTACCGTTATCATCAGAGACAGGGTCAGGGTCAGTGTAGGATGACGGTTAGAAATAGGGTCAGGTTCAGGGTCATGGTCAGATTTAGGGTCAGTTTCAAGTTTTGGTTTGGGGGGGGCAAGGTTCATATCAGGGTCAGGGTTAGGATTGGGACAGGTCTAGTGTCAGGGTTAGGGTCAGGGTCAGGCTTAGGTTTTTGGTTATGGTAAGGTCAGCTTTATGTTTAGGTTCTGTTTTATGAGTAGGTTCAGGATCAGGGTTAGCTTTAGGCTTAAGATTCTGTTTAGGATCATCGATGGGTCAGAGTTAGGTTTACATTCAGGGTTAGGGTCAGTGTTAATGTCAAGGCCAGGGTCAGGTTTAAGGTTAAGCTCTGACAGAGGCTAAGTTCAGAGTTAGGGTTATGATCAGCGTCAGGATTATTGTTAAAGTGGGGTTAGGGTTAGGGTTAGAGGTAGGTGTAGGGTTCGACCGGGTTAGGGTCAGTGTCAGGGTAAATGTTAGGGGTTAGTTTTAGGGTTAGGTTCAGGGTTAGGTTTCGGGTCAGGGCCCGTGTTAGTGTCATGGTCTGGGTTACGTTTAGGGTTAGAGTTAGGGTCAGGCTCACAGTCAGGGTCACTGTTAGTGTTAGGGTCGTGGTCAGGGTCACTGTTAGGGTCAGGGTTAGGTTTATGGTCTTTGCCAGGGTCAGGGTCAGGGTGAAGTGTAGCGCCAGTTTCAGCTTTACGATCAGTATCAGGTTTGGTTTAAAGTCCACATTCGGCTCAGCGACAGGGTTATGTAGTGGTCAGTGTTAGGGTCATGGTTAGGTTTAGGGTCAGGGCCAGGTTCAGGTTTAGGTTCAGGGTATGGTATAGGCAAAGATCATGGTTAGGGTTATGAGCATAATCAGGTATAGGTTCAGGGTTATTGTTAAAGTTTAGGGTTAGTGTTAGTGTTAGTATTTGGTTGACGTTTAGGATTAGAACTTGTTAGGATCAGGGTCCGTGGTAGGGTTAGGGGTTACTCTGAGTGTTAGGTCAGCGATAGGATTCGGGGGAGGGCCTGTGTTAGTGTCAGGTTCAGGGTTACATTTAGGGTTAGAGTTAGTGTAAGGCTCACAGTCCGGGTCAGTTTTAGTGTTTGGGTCAGTGTCGGGGTCACTCTTAGGGTCAGGGTTACGTTTATGGTCATGGTCTAGGTCAGGGTCAGGGTGATGTTTAGCGCCAGTGTCCGGTTTAGGGTCAGGTTCAGGTATTGGTTTAAAGTCCACATTCGGGTCAAGGACAAGGTTATGTAGTATTCAGTGTTAGGGTCATGGTTAGGATTAGGGTCAGGGTCAGGGTCAGGTGAAGGTCATGGACAGGGACAGGTTTAGCGTCAGGCTTTGGTTTAGGGTCAATGTTCGGTTCAGTGTCACAGTTAGGTTTTGGCGGTAGTGTTTGCGATTAGGCTTAGGGTTAGAGTTAGAAGTAGGGTTAGGGTTAGGTTTAGGGTTAGTCAGCCTAAGGACAGGGTTAGGGTTTTGTTTAGCGTAGGGGTTAGTGTTAGGGTCAGGGTCAGCGTTAGGTTTAGGTTCAGGGTCCTTATTAGGGTCATGGTTAGAGTTACCTTTAGGTTTAGGGTTAGGGTCAAGCTCACAGCCTCGGTCCGTGTTAGGGTTAGGGTCAGGGTTAGGTCAGCATCAGGGTTAGGATTAGGGTCAGGGTCAGGGTCATGGTTAGGTATGAGTCTTGGTTACAGTAATATCAACGTTAGGTTTAGATTCAGGGTACACATCAGGGTCAGTGCCAGGCTTAGGTTTATGTTTAGGGTTCAGGTCAGGATTACAGACAGGGTCAGTGTCAGGGTCAGGGTTTGGGTTAGGATTTGGGGCAGGCTCACAGTCAGTGTCAGGGTCAGGGTTAGTGGTTACTGTTAGGGTGAGCCCCGCTCCTCGGTCATAGACTCATCCGTTCAGGGTCTCAGGATAAACCCTGGACAGAAGGGTGTAGACCCTCTACCCGATCCCACTTAACCAGCCTTAAATTGGGGTGTGAACATAACTTGCCCACCAGACATCGAAACCCTCATCAGCCTCATCCTGCTTGGGGCATCTCCACCCTCGATGGCATGGTCAGGTCCTCTTTACACACAGACACACAGACACCCAGAGGCACACACACACACACACACACAC
Source organism: Mustela putorius furo (assembly GCF_011764305.1). NCBI lineage: Eukaryota > Metazoa > Chordata > Mammalia > Carnivora > Mustelidae > Mustela > Mustela putorius. The sequence goes on along the minus strand of NW_025421750.1, from coordinate 73,563 downwards.
ACACACATACAGAGATGGGGAGGAGACCTAGGGCTACACCGGTTGATCAGAAGGTGTGTGACTCTCTGACTCTGAGTCCCCTGGTGTCACCTTTTGATTTTAGTAGCCAAAGGGCCTGAGGCATTGGGGAAACCTGTTATGACCGGCCAGGGAGTGGACGTGTCTGGCGGCCGAGCTCTCTTCTCCCTACATCCTCTCGGCTTCAGTACAGCAGAAGAACATGTCGCTTCCTTTAGGATGTGCCTAGAAATGAGCTGGACAGGGGGTTTTCTCTGTAATGGGTTGCCTGGATACGTAGGTTCCAATTCCGTTGGGCTCTGTCGTCAGGGAAGTGAGGTCACCACTGCCTGGGGGCTCCTTACCGAACTTCCTGCTGTACCAGAGCTCCCTGAGCCGCCGTTCCCCAAACTGCTCAATGCTCACCCTCCACTCAATGCAGTGCCAATCCAGTGGCTCCCATACAGCCTCCCCCCAGACCCTGGCAGGCCTGGGTGCAGCTGTTGTCCCCGCGGGAGGCAACGGAGCTGGGTTTAGACTAGTTTAGTGTTAGGGTTAGAGTTAAGAAAGACTTAGGATCAGGGTTAGGGTTAGACGTCTTTGGGGTCAGGGTTAGCGTAAGGCTTAGGGTATGGGTCATGGTTAGGGTTAGGTTCATGGTTAGGTTTAGGGTCAGGCTCACAGGAGGGTCACCGTTAGGGTTACGGTCAGAGTCAGGATCAGGGTCAGTGTTAGTGACGGTTAGGTTTAGGGTCAGGTTCAGGGTCATGGTCAGATTTAGGGTCATGGTCACGTTTTAGGTTTGGGGGCAAGGTTCATGTCAGGGTCAGGATTAGGTTTGGGACAGGTTTAGTGTCAGGGTTAGTGTCAGGGTCTGGGTTAGGTTCATGGTTATGGTAATGTCAGCTTTATGTTTAGGTTCTGTTTTATGAGTAGGTTCAGGATCAGGGTTAGCTTTAGGCTTAAGATTCTGTTTGGGATCACGAATTGGGTCTGAGTTAGGTTTACATTCAGGGTTAGTGTCAGTGTTACAGTCAAGGCCAGGGTCAGGTTTAAGGTTAAGCTCTGACATAGGCAAATTTCAGAGTTAGGGTTATGATCAGGGTCAGGGAGAGGGTCAGGATTATTGTTAAAGTGGGGTTAGGGTTAGGGTTAGAGGTAGGTGGAGGGTTAGACCGGTTTAGGGTCAGTGTCAGGGATAATGTTAGGGGTTAGTTTTAGGGTTAGGTTCAGCATTAGTTTCGGGTCAGGGCCCGTGTTAGTGTCATGGTCGGGGTTACGTTTAGGGTTAGAGTTAGGGTCAGGCTCACAGTTGTGTCAGGGGTAGTGTTAGGGTCGTGTTCAGGTGAAGGTCTTGGACAGGGTTAGGTTTAGCGTCAGGCTTTGGTTTAGGGTCAAGGTTCGTTTCAGTTTCACAGTTCGCTTTTGGCGGTATGGTTTGGGATTGGGTTAGGGTTAGAGTTAGAAGTAGGGTTATAATTAGGGTTAGGGTTAGACAGCGTAAGGTTAGGGTTAGGGTTTGGTTTATTGTAGGGGTTAGTGTTTGGGTACGGTCAGCGTTAGGTTTATGTTCAGGGTCGGTATTAGGGTCATGGTTAGAGTTACCTTTAGGTTTAGGGTTAGGGTCAGGCTCATAGTCACGGTCAGGGTTAGGGTTAGGGTTAGGTCAGCGTCAGGTTTAGGATTAGGGTCAGGGTCAGGGTCATGGTTAGGTTTGAGTCTTGGTAACAGTAATATCAACGTTATGTTTAGGTTCAGGGTCCACATCAGTGTGAGTGTCAGGCTTAGGTTTAGGTTTAGGGTTCATGTCAGGATCACAGACAGGGTCAGGGTCAGAGTCAGGTTTTGGGTTAGGGTTTGGGGCAGGCTCACAGTAAGTGTCAGGGTCAGGGTTAATGGTTACTGTTAGGGTTAGCCCCGCTCCTGGTTCATGGACCCATCTATTCAGGGTCTCAGGATAAACCCTGGGCAGAAGGGTGTAGACCCTCCACCCGATCCCACTTAACCAGCCTTAAACTGGGCTGTGAACATAACTTGCCCACCAGACATCGAAACCCTCATCAGCCTCATCCTGCTTGGGTCATCTCCACCCATGATGGCATGGCCAGGTCCTCTTTACACACAGACACACAGACACCCAGAGGCGCACGCACATACACACACACACACACACACACACACACACACACACACACACTGAGGAATACTATGCAGCCATCAAAAATGAAATCTTGCTATTTGCAATGACCTGGATGGAACTAGAGGGTATTATGCTAAGTGAAGTAAGTCAATCAGAGAAAGGCAATTATCATATGATCTGTCTGATATGAGGAATTTGAAAGGCAGGGTAGGGGGTCATGGGAGGTAGGAGGGATAAAATGAAACAAGATGGGATGGGGGGAGAGAAACCATAATAGACTTAATCTCACAAAACAAACCGAAGTTTGCGGTGATGGAGGGTTTATGGAGAGGGTGGCTGGGTTATGAACATTGGGGAGGTTATGTGATACGGTGAGTTCTGTGAAATGTGTAACACAGATGAATCACAGACCTGCACCTTTGGGCAAATAATACATTATATGTTAATTTTAAAAATTTCTCCTGTGCTTCTGCAGTCTGGAGGAGGATGGGCACACATATAAACCCATATAGTGTCTAGTCCACCTGACACCAATAGGACCAATCAGAGTCTCCCTGGGATTGATATGTAAATGACAGGAAGACAAAGTTCTCTCTTTAGGCGAGTGACTGGCCTTGCTGGATGGGATTCAGGAGCTGGCCATGGCCATCTTCCTGGACACTTGAAGAGTCTGACCAGAGAAGAAAGCAGCCATATGGAGACTAGTAAACATGAGACATGGACAAATAGAAAACTGTTTTGCCGGTTTCCAGTCCCTGTTCTTGATTCTGAAATTTTAGTTCTGCAGCTCTTCTTTTTTGATTTAAAAAAAAGTTTTTTTTTTAATTTATCTGACAGAGATCACAAGTAGGCAGAGAGGCAAGCAGAGAGAGAGGAGGAAGCAGGCTCCCTGCAGAGCAGAGAGCCCAATGTGGGGCTCGATCCTAGGACCCTGGGATCATGACCTGAGCCGAATGCAGAGGCTTAACCCACTGAGCCACCCAGGTGCCCCATCTTCTTTTGGATTTTTATGAACTTCTGTGGTATCCATACCTACAGGATCCTGGACATTCCTTTGTTTTGTGTTTGTTTGCTTGCTTTTCCCTTTTGGTTCCTCCAGTTTTCTTTGGATTGCTGCCACTTGCAAGCAAAGGGTCTTGTAAAAATACCACACCAAGGAAATTCACACGTCCTTAGGAGCTATTGAGTAAGTTCCTGTAGGGGAAGGACACAGTGAGATGCACATTTTAGAGTGATCATCTTTGAATAAGTTTAGAGGATGAATTGGTGTGAGGAGGGGAGGGAAAGGGGCATATTCCTGAAGATGACATGACAGGTTGGAAGGCCGTTATGGTCATTGTGGCAAAGTATGGTGAGTGCCTGAAACAGAAGAGAAAAGGGGGAAAGATTAAACTTACACAAGGTGAGAAGACTAATGAGACTTTATGAAATCTGAGTTTGTGAAATCGGATATTGCTAGGCTTTTAGCACACTTACTTTGGGATCTAATCTTCAAAAATATTTAAATATCTCTGGTGGTGACAACACCATCGTCCTTCCAGTGATTAAGAACTCTGAAATCTTAATCTGGCCTGGGCTGTAGAATGTCAGCTGCGGCTTGAGCACAATGAAAAGCCATTGAAGGGTTTTACACTGGTGGGTGGAGGGTGGTCACGGGATTTCTTTTGCATTTTTAAAATGTCATTTTTGGCTGCTGTTTAAAGAATGGATAGAGAAAAGGCAAAAATAGTAACAAATCATTCTCCAATATTTATGGAACATCTACTATGTGTCAGGTACTGTTCTAAACCCTAAAGACAGAATAGTTAACAAGAGACAAAATAAATTTGATGTCCTCTTGGAGTTTTCATTTTAGTTGTTGAGTGAGAAATGAATCAAATAAATATACATACATATCAGGGGTTGATGTGGGGTAGGAAGGAAACTAAGCTGAGTGAGTGGACATGGGGTGTGGGGTTTAGGGGAGCAGGTTGGAATTTTCTATGGGACTGTGTAAGGGAAGTCTCCCTCATTTGAGGAAAGACTTGGAGGAAATTAAGGAACGAGCAGTTGTGCTGTTTGGAGAAGAGCATCCCACACAAAGCAAACAGTAAGCCCAAGGTGGGAGCACATCTGGTGTGTTTAAAGAATGACACAGCGACCAATAATGCTGGGCAAAAAATGAGCAAGACGGCAAGTGGTAGTGAAAGATCCTGGAGCCGCACCCAAGAATCAAACAGCACGCCTCCACTAGATGCAAACTGCAAGAGGTTTATTGGTTACACAGGCGCCTGCGGACGCATCAGCCTTTGTGGGCTGAGCGCGCCAGACTAAGTTGGGGAGCAGATTATATAGGAAGGGTTGGGGTAGCGGGAAGCAAGCTTACAGAAGCAGATGCATGGTTACAGGGATCTGATTGGTTAATTAGTCAGGCGTTGGGTTTAAGGCAAGGACACAGCCGTTTGTTCTGGCGGGCCTTGCCTCAGCACTCTGGAAATTCCCAGGTACACTCTATTCCTCATTTGTCTTTTCTTTTGACAGACCGGGTGATCACAGACAATAGACATCCTGGTATGTGTTTCCATCTGGCTATGGGGACAATCAAGCCTTCAGCAAGGGGAGAGGGGGTGCTGTGGGGACTTCAGGTTATTTAAACAAGCCTTTAGCAAGGGGAGAGGGGTCTTTCATTCCCCCCTTTTTCTTTATCATGGATAGAATCCTATATACATTCGCTTTGTTTATCAAGTAAGTCAGTTTGAGAGCCGGTTTGTTTAATTAGTTGATATTGCTGTGTCAGTACCATTGTCTGGATTACTGACAAGCGATCTTTTTTACAAACTGTACGAGTTTATTTAAGATACAAGGGCCGATTGAAAATTGGGCTATTGATAAAGTAACTTCTTTGTTGTAATCTCAAGGACATTTGCAAACCAAGGGAGGCTCCTATCTTGCAGGATTGTGATCTTAGCAAGTCAACTATTTATCATTTTATGGCAGTCAGGGGTGCCTGAGGAATGCTACACATATGGAGGGGAGCGGGTGAAGGGGGGATGCCAGGCGCCAGCTTTTAAAGACCCTTAAATTTTTAAGGTGGTTGAAGGTGGAAGGTCTCATCTTCTATAACTTCTTCGTGCTGAATAGGGGCGTAGAGCTGTCCCTCCCTACTGGGGTTAATATTGATCAGGGTAGGAATGTATAAGGGAGTTTCAAAAGGTGGAGGCAGCTGAATCCAGCGCTGACAGTGAAGAGGTGTTCTTGCGCGCGACAAGGATCGTCTGTCGTGGTGTAGTCATTGTAGCAATGGAGTCTCGACACCAAGTAGAGAAACATGGACAAAGCAACATATTAAGGTTAATAAGGCGATAAGAATGAGAAGCCCAAAAAGGAGATTCGGTCATAGTCCTCCTTCAAACCAGGAACTTAACCATTTACTGAGAGAGAGAGGAGGATCTTGTAGGCCTTAATTTGGGTATTCATATCCTTTATTAGTCCTGTGACATTTTTGTGATAGTCTGGGATATACACACAACATTCTGTCTTGATAATTGCACATGTGCTACCTTGGGCTGCTGTCAGGACATCTAAGGCCATCCTATTTTGTAGGACTGCCTTGCATATCTGTGACACTTTGGTATTAAGCTGGGAGATGCTATTTAGTGAATCATTGAGTGCCTTTGTAGTATATTTATTAAGGGCTTCTTCATGCCACATGATATCCCCTAGTCCCGCAGATGGAACAAAAATGGATGCTAAGTGATCATACCCATTTAAAAACAGATCGTGCCCATGATTCCAGGAAAATCCCCTTTTCGTCCAAATCGCTCCATGGGCATGTGGTACCAGGAAGGCATATTTGGAGTCAGTATACATGTTAATTCTTAGGCTTTGGCAATTGCAAAGTGCTAGTGAGCACTATGGCACACCTAGCTTTTCTTCTTCTTTCTATGAAAACCATTTTCATCAGAAAACCAACTGTCATTTGTAATTTTAACAGGGGCATCTTAAACCTGGCCATATAGAATAAGCTAGATTAATAATCTCTGAACATTTTTGCTCTATAGAGAAAGATGTACAGTGGTCAGGTTCAGCCATACAGGTAACTAGGTTTAAAGTTTGACAAATTTTAAGTTTTATTTCTGGCATCTCTGTTAGTGTAGCCCAGTATTTAATAAGTTGGCCTCCATCATCCATTGGTGGCCTTTGGCTACTAAGACAAATCTGGACCTGATGTGACATTATTACAGTTAGGGACTGTCCCATAGTGAGCTTTGAGGCTCTTTTATGAGGGCTGTTTTAGGTTTTGCTAAAGCATCTGTTTGCAATTGCACCTCAATGGAGGTGGCCTCTAGATAAATATGACTAAGGGATGAAACCAATAAGAAGACCTTTGAGTCATCCAACCTTAACAATATCCTAATTACAGAGGATCATTGTCAAGTGGGAGAAGGGTGCGGTATGCTGGCTTTTAGGCAATTTCATTATTCCAGTTGTTTAATCATGTGCCGTGGGGTCTGCTAATATCCCCACAAAATAATAAGATTGACTAAAGAAGCTATTGTACAAGTTCCCTGAAGCTTACCTCAAATTGTTTAGCTTAGGTAAACAAACATTTAAAGACAATCAAATCTAGAATTTAACATCCATAAAGGTGTGTTACAAAAATAGAATTTTTCTCTCTAAAATAACCCTCATTTACAGAGATAGCCAAATCAGGACTAATTCACTTGTGAAACAAGTTTAGTTTTGACAAACTTGGCCTATTATTTACATAAGCTCAGCAAGAACAATAAGTGTGATCAATAGATCTTTTAGCATCTGCTTTGCTGGAACTTTTAATAAGGAATCTCTAGGTTGAACTTTTAGTAGCCTCTCTGGGCCAGAAGCCAAGCCCTGTACTGGCCATCAGGCATGCCTGCAATACCTGTCGATTTGGGCGAATTTCTCATTGGGGAATTCCTCTTCTGAGACCGCACCTACCAAGGAGTGACATTCTTTACTCACCTGGTGAGGCTGCTGGGAACTCTGTAAGCAAGGTATCAGGCCAACAGTCCCAAGGGGCTTTATGGCTCTAGGTTTTATAAAGTCAACCTTAGTTCCTTTAAAACTGTCTGGTTATATCCGAGTCTTTTTAAATATGACATTCCAGCCAAAGCCTTGGTAAAATAAACCGTGTTTCCAACTCTTTCCTGTTACAAGGAGAACAGATTCTTATTGGACTTATGCAAATGACTGACTGTCATGGAAGAATGCTTACTTACTGAGACCTTTTGGTTTCAGAGGGTTCAGATAGAGAGAAAAGCTTGAATGCTTTGAGCTCTTTTATAAATGAGCACTTTTACATCTCTATAAGTTACAGATAACTAGGAGGAAGTATCCCTAGTCTGGAAGAGCAAACATCAGAGAGAACCAGCAATGTTTAAAGTAAGACAAAACATTAAGAGATATAACATTATAATTTTTTAGTTCATTTAGTCCCGTGTTACCAAATCTAGTGAATGCAGCTTTAGTCAGTTTTTGGAAATTTTTACCCATTTCAGTTTTAGGATTTTCAAGTATATCAAATATCTGTATTTGTCCTGAAAGTCCTTTATAGGAATCTCCTTGAAAATAAAACTCATTTTATAAGAGAATTAAAACAATTATAAATGACAAAAACTCAGAATGGATATGGTTAAAGCTAAAGAGACACGGGAGTTTTTACAATTTAGCTGCAAGGAAATCAGGTTATTTTTGTGATACATAACATTTCCATAATTACAGTATCAAGCGATGATCTCTCAAAACATTAAAACTTTAGGAAGTGCGTAGAATCTCTAGAATAGTTATAGTATTTTCCCAAATGTAATCCAAGGTTTATCATCGGTTCAGTAGTATTTCATGAGCAACTTCATATATTAAGGAAAAGCCTGAGTTATAGAGATTTTACAATTTAAATCTTGTCAACATTTGCTAAGATCTCAGAAAGTTTTGAAGCACATGCCTAAATATAATTAGGGATGTTAAACACCTGATAAAACAAAACATAGAAACTGGTTTTTCTGGGCAGGCAAAAGAGGAAATCACTTACATTCCCGTAACAGGAGATCAATTAATCTAAGAAAACTTTGTCCTTTGAACAGAGAATTTTAGTCTTGTACTAATGTAATGTACTTTTAAAAACCCATTTATTTAGTCTATTTTAGTCCGTTCTGACCATAGCTAAAATTCCTTTTCTGAAGATTTCCCTTTATAAATCTTTTATAACTTTCCTTTGCATTCAGGTCTTGTCCTAAGCCATTTCTTTCTAAGCAACCATCTCATTTAGGATAAAATTACCTTCCCTTACCTTCAACAAAATGTATTCCCATTCCTTAATTTTTTTTTTACTTATCATCTACTTTCCTACAGAGTTTCCCTTATTTCCATCAGTCTTAGTTACACTAAGCAGAATTTGATACTCTTAGAAACACCTTAATCTCTAGTGAAGACTAAGTATTAACCAATTGTGAACTGTTACAACAGAATTCTTCAGGTGGCAAATTTATGAATCAGTTAAGTGGCAAACAAGTTTACCAACAGATTTAAATACTCTTAGTTTCTTTGCAGTAAGAAGTCAAAAGCACAAACCTATATCCAGTAATTAATGACCTAGCATTTTATCCTGCTTGGTTAAGACCTAGATGTTTATAATTCAATTTTATTTGTCATCCAAGCAAAACTTTAAAGCTTTCAGATTATCAAAGACATTGAAAGCGACTTCAGCAATTACCCATTAGAACTTTGAGACAGACAACCACCAGTTTAGTTATTTTTTGCTTGCTAACAAATTTTAATAAATAACATGAGCTTATTTGACCTTCCGTAAACTTCGAAGTTTCACATTTACTGCTGATAACTTAAAAGACGGGTCTTATTTTAATTAAACCAACAAACTTAGTTCCAACACTGATTTACGTTCCATCTGGACCCACTCCACTTTGAATGTTTACCTGAGACATGGTTGGGAAGATCTGGAGTGAGGGGGTGTTAGGTCCAGGGGGTGCTCTTCTTGCTCCTTGACAATGAAGAGAGAAGGAGCTGTGGTGTATGATCTAGAGGCCAGTCATGCAGGCTGCACACATGTTGGTATAGAAATAGGAGAAGAGGGAAACAGAAGAAAGAAAGTGCTGCCAGGAGGCAGAGAAAGGATTCCCAGTTTTGGAGCTCCTAAGCCACAACAGAGGAGCAGATGCCATGCTTTTTCATTAGCCAGGGGGGAGGGGTTAGGCAGTCCAAGTCAGGCCAGAGAACACAGGGAAACCTCCCCGAAACAAAGAGTTTCGGCAGCTGCTTGGGAATATTCCCTATAGTCTCTGTCCCGAGTCAGACCAACCCCAGTTGGCTTCAGTTATAGCCATCAACATAGGAAGTGAGTGAGGGAGAAGCTCCCACATGTATTAGGAAAAAACAGAGAGAAGTAAAGCCAGAGTCCCCTTTGCTAGGGCTGGCCCAGCAACCTGGGTTTATCCAATATGTCAGGAGGAAATTTACTAGCTGACTCATTGAATCTGGTTTTTAGTTCTTAATACCTATCTTTTATATTTCCTTCCGATATGTATGATGTTGCAGACAAGGGGAGGGGGACCTTTCAGGTGCTGTCCTGCTCGCGTCCCTCGTGGGAACTTAGGAGCGTCTTAGTTAAGGTCTATCCATATAAACCCCAGACCAGGCTACTCCATGGAGTAGATGACCATTATGCCGTATGACGCTCCGCGAGACTCAGGGTGCAGCCCACTCAGAATCCATAGCCAAAGGCAGTGGAGCCACATAAACATTCATACAGTCAGGCATTCCTCAGATTCAAACGGATCAGACATTTTTCCCTAAACAGAATGTTACCTTCATAACTGAAACAAAGAACATATAGACACTTAGGACGTCGACAGGACAGCCTGGACACAAGAGACAAAAATAGAAATTGCTGTGCGGGGGTCGGTTCAGAAATCGAGACTACGGGTTATGGTCAGGAGGAACGCGAGATCCTCTCTGACCGACAGGTGGCCCAAGATAATGGCCCTCTTAGGAAACCCCAAGGCGTCTCCTAGAGTAAACTGAAACCCCCGAGGCGTCCCTCGGTTGCAGCAGGGGAGAAGTCTGAGTTCGTCAACTCCTTCTCAGCCTGCCCAAAAATACGGAGCAACAACGTTGTTGTACGGAACAGGAAAACAGACAAACAGAGAGACAGAGACATGAATGACAGAGACACGGATACTGGCCAGCTTACCTCCTGGTGGGGACCGGCTAGAGTCTTGGGTGGGACTTCAAGAGATCTCGGTGGGACCTCCAAATGAAAGACCCTGGTGCCGCACCCAAGAATCAAACAGCACGCCTCCACTGGATGCAAACTGCAAGAGGTTTATTGGTTACACAGGCGCCTGTGGATGCATCAGCCTTTGTGGGCTGAGCGCGCCAGGCTAAGTTGGGGAGCAGATTATATAGGGCAGGGTTGGGGTGGCGGGAAGCAAGCTTACAGAAGCAGATGCATGGTTACAGGGATCTGATTGGTTAATTAGTCAGGCATTGGGTTTAAGGCAAGGACACAGCCATTTGTTCTGGCGGGCCTTGCCTCAGCACTCTGGAAATTCCCAGGTACACTCTATTCCTCATTTGTCTTTTCTTTTGACAGACCGGGTGATCACAAACAATAGACATCCTGGTATGTGTTTCCATCCAGCTATGGGGACAATAAGGCCTTCAGCAAGGGGAGAGGGGTCTTTCAGTAGGAGGTAGGTAAGGAAGGTAGTGGGGTCAGATCACATAAAGTATTCAAGGCCATTGTAAAGATTTGCCTTTAACTTTGTGCCAGATGGGAAGAGCTTGGATGGTTTTGAAGAGGCTTGACTTGATTTAGATTAGAAAAGGATCAGGGCGCCTGGGTGGCTCAGTGGGTTAAGCCTCTGCCTTCAGCTCAGGTCATGGCCTCGGGGTCCTGGCATCGAGCCCTGCATTGGGCTCTCTGCTCATCCCTTTCCCACTGCCTGCCTCTCTGCCTACATGGATCTCTCTCTCGCTCTGTCAAATAAATAATTAAAATCTTAAAGAGAAAAGAAAAGAATCACTCAGGCTGCTGTGTGCAGAACGGACTTGTGGGGTTGTGGGGTGGGGATGCTACTTGCATTAATGTAGACTGAGATTTCTATACTGCTGGCATTTGGGGCCACATTCATTTTTGTTATGGGGAGCTGTCCTGTGCACTGACCACTAGATCGCAGGAGCGCCCTTTCCCACTCTCAAGTTGTGACAACGAAAAGTGTGTCCAGACTCTGTCAAAATCCCCTGGGGGGGAGCAGGTACACAAAAACTCTCCTGGTTGAGGACCACCGATTTGGGTGAGAAGGGGTATTGGCCCAGACCAGAGCAGTAGATGCAGGTGTGGGGAGAAGGGGGGAGATTCTGGGTGTATATTGAAGACAAAACATGCAGGATTTGTAAATATATTAAGTGTGGAGTGTGCAGAAAAGACAAGAGATGGGATGATTTTACAATTTTGGGGGCCCGAGGCCCTGGAACAGTGACGTTACCACTTGCTAACATGGAAAAGACGACAGGAGAAGCAAGTTTGATGGGCAACAGGTGTTTGTTTCTGGAAATGGTGGCTGAATCCACATGGGGATGCCCAACCAGCAGCTGAACACACGAGTCTGGCATTCATGGGTGAGGTCCAGGCTGGAGGCACAAATATGAGCACCGTTAGGACATAGGGTTCAAGCTCTGAGAAGAAGTGGGCTTACCTACGCAGTGAGTATGGACAGAGGTGTGTTTGGCAACATGATAAGTCAGCTTCATGATATCTGTCCCCTGGTATTTGTCCTGTGAGTATGGATGGGAGTGTGTATGGGACTTAGGACTTGCTTTTAACCAGTAGAATTTGGCAAGGTAAGAAGATGTCACTATTATGATCTCATTATATTAAATCAGACTGTTTTACTGATTGGAGTGAGAGGCTGTCCTGGACTTGAAGAAGCAAAGAGCCAAGTTCAGAATCACCTGTGGAGAGAGTTATATGGCAGGAAACCGCAAGCAGACTCTGGGGGCTGAGGATGGTTTCCAGTTAACAGCCTGGAGAATCTCCCTGGCCCACCCCAGCATGGGCTGCCCCCCAAATCACACAGCTACAAGGAAATGAGTTCTTCCAACAACCCAAGTGAGTTTGGAAGCAGAGCCTTCCCTAGTGGAACCTGCAGGTGAGAACACAGCTTGGTGGGTGCCTTCTCTCCTCCTTTGAGTGAGACCCAGAGCCAAGGACCCTGGTTAAGCTGTGTCTGGCCTCCTGACAGCTAGAGATGGTAGGATAGTAAACTGAGCTGTTTAAAGTTACTAAACTTGTTATTATTTGTTATGAAGTAACTATTAAAAACAAAACAAGAGGCCCAAAATGGAGTTGCTTATGCTAATCCCCATGTCCCCCAAACCAGACTTAATTATGATTTCAGCTGTCCCAGAAATGGAATCTGAGCCCAGGCAAGCAGACACCACCTGATCCCCACTCCCTCGGACCCCTGCCATCCCCAGAAGCCAAGTCACCTGGCCATAACCAACCTGCCTTGTTTGCCTGACGTGACTTCCTTGCTCCTCCTCTCTTCTGCCTATAAAAGTCTTTCATTTTGTACTGCTCCTCTGAGCTCCTTTCAGTCTGCAAGCAGGATGCTGCCCATTTCGTGAATCATTGAATAAAGCCAATAGGTTCTTTAAAATGTATTCAGCTGAAATTTTTTTTTTTTTAACACAACAGAAAACTCAAGCAGAAGGTCCGAGTCCCAGAGCACAGGACTGATGTCTAAAGGTCAGGAAGCTCAACAAAACCCAGCCAAGAAAGGAGCCATCATCACTGACCAGTGTGGAAGAGGAAGGGAGAGCCAACATCACGATGAAAAAGATAGAATATTTCCAGAGAAGTGGAGGGACTTCTATGTCTATAGGACTGACAGGTTGAGTCATTTGGATCTGAAAGTTAATCATTGGATTTGGCAACTTGGCGGTGATTAGCGATCTTGTAAAATATCTGTGTAGGTGTAGTCGTGGGACCAATGACTGTTAACAGTGTCTGAAGTGCAAAAAAAAAAAAAAAAAATTCAGGGTTTGGATTCAAATGGGAGCAGTGGATATAAAGAGCAGTGAGCAAGTCTGACTTCTGTTTTGGAGGTCAAATCAGTTGGTTTTGCTGATGGATTAGATACGAGAAAAGGGAAAGGGGGGGGAATTTATCGCAGGGGCTGAGGCTTTAGCCAGTAGGAGGTGGGGATGCTGTTTACTAAGATGGGGAGACTGGGACAGGAGCAGGTTGAGGAGGGATCAGGATAGAATTCATGGTGAAAATAAGACTCCTGTTACATATTCATGGAGAAATATGCTGCAGGCAGTTGGCCATGTGAATCTCAGCTCCAAGGGCGGGTTAGGATTAAAGACTAGTCTCCGCATGGGCAGTTGTCTTTTGGAGATGACGCAAAACCTCTGGTTAGGAGAAGCATTCAGGGTCCGTGTGCCACCGCCCCGTGCCATGGTCTCCATGCACACAAACCCACATTAGGACCCATCCGCAGGAGAGTCCATTTCAACTCAGCCCCCTCCGTTGCTCCCCTAGAGCTAGCATATCAAAACTGTCTATTAACTAGGAGACAGTTAGAATCGAAGCAGTCTGCCCAGGGTTCCATCCTTCGATCCCTGCATTTGCTGTCGTTCCGTATGAAACATCCTGGAGCGATCCAACAGATCTCAATTGTTGATCAGAAAAAATCCTTGTGGCTTGGAGCATATCCCAACTCCCCTCCTGGGTAAACCTCCATGGCCTCGAGATGCTGCCCCCTTCAAGAAAGGGCCATAATGGACAGAAACTCCAACCTGAGCCTAGGTCTGAACCTCTCCCTGACTTCAGATGCAGGAAGTCCCGATTCAGATCTGCAGAGAGTGCCTGCCGTGCCCTCGTCCCGAAACCTACGCCTAACTTGTGTTCTTATTCTTCTGTCCTCACACTCCTTGCCCAAAGGGCATCCAGTTTGGGAATTCCGGAGCCACAAAGCAGCACTCTGCCTGCCCTCCAGAAGAAAAACGTTGCCCTTGGGGCTACCCAGAAACGCTAAATGAGGATCAAGCTGCACGGCACTCGACTCTCCCCCAATTATACAATATACCCTGAAAACTAATGCCTGGTCTGACGCAGCCTAGGCCTGAACCTCCCGACCAACACTCAGCGAGCTGGCTCCACACTGAGCACGTCGGACCTGACATGGACTTAAGTCGTCATCTCTTACCAAGCTCGGGTTTCAGACTATACAACCTAGACCTTAACTCCAATCACGGCCCAGCGGTGAAAGAGATGAAAAAAATCAGAACTACTACTTCCCCATGGCAAGAATCCATGTGGTTGGCATGGAGCCCAACGTTCAGTGTAGGAGCAACAGTGTGGACCATGATTCCCCGCCCATGCTTGAGCGCCTAGAAGGCATAAACACACATTGTGACCCTCAGCGTGAGTTCTGTCCTCAAGGAAGGCCTCTCAGTGGCTGGAAGTAACCATAGTTCGGTTTGTCCATTCGCCCCACCCCAGGGCTCGGCTTTGAAATCCCTCTTTTGGTGGGAAACCTGAGGTAACCAAACTGAAAGGACTCCTCCCATCCCCAAGATGGACCCAAAACAATTGGGTTCGTGCCGAATCCACAGAGAGGAAGACTTGTCCATGGCCCATGAGGCCTCCTCGACATTCCACGGCCATTGTTGACACAAAATCCAGAGACAAAAGCCTGAATAAATGCCTCACACTCACTCTTTTTCTTCATATCCCGAAGAGTTCTCCTCACGGTCTGTAGATCGGGCCTGCCATACTTACGTCCCCAAACGTAAGCCGAGTTAGTGTTTTCAGACTTCTATCCCCACACTCCTGGCCCACACACCCTCCAGGCTGGGGCCCCTGGAGCCACACATCAGGTCTGTGCCTGCCCACTCCACTGGAATTCTGCCCATTCACTTGACCACACGCCTCCAAATTAGGAGAAACCTCCACAGTCCCTGAAGCCATCCCATTTGTGTAGGCCGCCCGGGACAAACAAGGGCGTTTGACAACAGCTGAGCATCTACCTCCACTCATACCGTAGTTGGATGGCACCAGGGTAGTACATTGAACCTCACAGGTCCCTAGGCCGTAATCGGATCCATTGCTTTGGTTTCCAAGCATCTCTCCACAGAGGCGTGTTTTCAAATACCAGCATGTGGGGGTTTCCGGAGGCAAATCTTGTCTCGACATGGGAAAATAGCAGGCTGGAACTGTGTCAAAACTTCCGGTTAGGAGAATCCTTCAGGGCCCGGTGCCACCACCCCTTTCCAAGGTCTCCATGGACACAAACCCACATTAGGATCCATCCGCAGGAGAGTCCATTTCAACTCTGGCTTCTCGGTTGCTCCCCCAGAGCCAGCAGATAGAACCTGTCTTGTCGCTAGGAGACAATTGAGATGCGAGGCGGGTTGCCCAGGGCTCCGTCCTTAGAACCCTGCTCTGGCGTCGTTCCATATGGAACGTCCTGGACCCATCCGAATGGTCTCAAATGTCCTGCAGAAGGAATCCTTGCGTTTTGGAGCATCTCACAACTCCCAACGTGGGAAAAACCGTGATGGCTTTCTGAAGCCCCCCCCCCCTTTCTGAAGGGGAAATCATGGACAGGAACTCCAACCTGAGCCAACGTCTGATCCTCGCCCTGAATTCAGATGCACGACATCTCGATTCAGCTCTGCAGAGTGTGCCGGCCTTGCCCTCGCCCTTAAACCTATGTGAAACTTCTGTTCTCCAATGTCCGTCCTCACACTCCTGGCCCCCAAGACCTCACGTTTGGCAATTCTGGACCCACAAGGCAGCACTCTGCCTGCCCTCCAGAAAAAAAAACAAAATGTTGCCCTATGGAGCTTCCCAGGCACCCCCAAATGAGGATAGACCTACACGGCACCCTTCTGTACACAAATTATATCGACAAATCTGGGCACTAATACACTGTCTGACACAGCCTGAGCCCGGACTTCCTGACCAACACCCAGACAGCTGACCGCACACTGAGCACAACAGACCCGCCATGGCCTTAGCTCGTCATCTATTCCCAACCTAGCTTCTCAGGCTTCAGAACATAGAACTTAACTCCACACCCTGCCAAGGGGTGAATGTGATACGGAAATCAGATCTCCTCCTTCCCTGTGGCAAGAAACCTTGTGGTTGGCATGTTGTCCCACGTTCAGTGTAGGAGAAACCAGCGTTCACCATGAGGCACCGCCCATGCTTGAGTACGAAGAGGGCACAAACACGCATTGTGACCCTCAGCGTGAGTCCTGTCCTCTAGTAAGTCCTCTCAGTGGCTGGACCATTAGACGTCATAATGGGCTTGCCATGCCCCTAGGACCCAAGTTTTAACCAGCTTTCTGGTGGTCCAGTGGCCCCTCCCCAGGGCTCTGCTCTGGAAACTCTCTTTTGGTGGGACACCTGAGGTAAAAACAAAAAAAAACTGACCTCTCCCCCGTCTCAAAGAATAACCCCAAACTCTTGGGATCGGGCCAAATGCCCAGAGAGGAAGACTCGTCCATGGCGCATAAGGCCACCCGGACATTCCACGGCCAACAGTGACACAATATCCATAGACAAAATCTGGAGCAAGCGTCTCACACTCACCCCCTTGTTCATATCCTGAAGAGTTCTCCTCACGGTCTGTAGATCAGTCCTGCAATACCTACGACCTGAAACCTAAGCCGAGTTTGTGTATTCAGACAACAACTGTCCCCACAGCCCTGGCCCACAAAACCTACAGGCACAGGTTCTTGGAGCCAAACCTGAGGACTGTCCCTGGGAATTCTGCCTATTCCATTGGCCACAAACCTAGAAATAGGATGATAAACGTCAAAAGTGCCCGGGGCCATCCCAATAGTGTTGACTGCCCAGGAAAAACAAGGGCGGTCTGACACCGGTTGAGCATCTACCTGCACCTAGACCCGTGGACAGATGTCTCCAGAGGTATATCGGAATGAACAGGCCCCTAGATCCTAATCGGATCCATTGCTTTTTTTGTCCAGGCATCTCTCCTCAGAGGCCTGGATTCCAATAGCAGCATATGGCTGTTTCTTGAGGCACCCATCAGAACAAATCTCGTCTCCACGTGGGAATCTTGTACGTTGGAGCTGTGTCAAAGCCTCTGGTTAGGAGAACCCTTCAGGGACCCTGTGCCACTGCCTCATTCCAAGGTCTCCAAGGACACAAAACCCACATTAGGACCCATCCACTAGAGAGTCCATTTCAACTCAACCCTCTCAGTTTCTCCCCCAGATCCAGCAGATCTAACCTGTCTTGTCACCAGGACACAAGAGGAATGAGAGTTGGGCTTTCCAGCCATCCATCCTTAGAACCCTACTCGGAATTGATCCGTATGGGAAGTCCTGGATCCAACCAACAGGTCTCAATCGTCCTGCAGAAGAATCTTTACGGTTTGGAGCATCTCACAACTCCCATCGTGGGGAAAATTCCATGGCCTCGTGATCCACCACCTCTTCATGAAGAGGGCCATAAGGGACAGAAACTCCAACCTGAGCGTTCGTCAGATCCTCACCTGATTTCAGATGCACGAGATCTCGATTCAGCTCTGCAGAGCGTACATGCCATGCCCTCGCCCAGAAACCTAAGGTTGCTTGTGTTCTCAGACTTCTGTCCTCAACTCCTGGCCCACAAGCCCTCCAGTTTGGCAATTCCAGAACTACAACGTAGCCCTCTGCCTGCCCTCCAGAAGAAAAAACATTAGCCTCTGGGGCTAACCAGAAACCCCAAATGAGGATCAACCTTTTCGCCACTTGACTGTACCCCCAATTCTACAGGATGCCCTGGGCACTCATGCCCTTTCTGTCACAGCCTGAGCCTGGACCTCCCGACCCACACCCAGCCAGCTGGACTCACACTGAACACATTGGACCTGCCAAAGCCTTAGGTCGTCATCTCTTCCCAACTTCGTTTTTCAGGCTTCAGAACCTAGACGTTTTCTCCAATCACTGCCCAGGGTGAACATGAGGCAGAAATCAGAAATCCTTCCCCATGGCAAGAAATCTTGGGTTTGGCGTGTTGCCCAACATTCAGTGTAGTTTATGGCAGTGTGGCCCTTTGTCCTCGCCATGTTTGAGGGCCGCGTTGGTCACAAATACGCGTTGTGACCCTCAGCGTGAGCCCAGTCCCCAAGTAAGGTCTCTCAGTGGCTGGACCAAGAGACGGCATGTTGGGCTTGCCATGCCCCTAGGCCCCAATTTTTAATCATAGTTCGTGTTGTCCATTCGCCCCTCCCCAGTGCTCTGCTTTAGAATGAGGTTACCACCAACTGAAAGGACTCCTCCCATCCCACAGATTGACCCCCAAATTGGGATCGGGCCAAATCCACAGAGAGGAAGACTCATCCGTGGCCCATGAGGCCTCCCTGACATTCCACGCCCATCGTTGACACAAAATCCAGAGACAAAGCCTGAATAAGCGCCTCGCACTCGCTCTTTCCTCATATCCCAAAGACTTCCCCTCACGGTCTGTAGATCGGGACTGCCATACCTAGGTCCCCAAAACAAGCCGAGTGTGTGTTTTCAGACTTCTATCCCCACATTCCTGGCTTCCATACCCTCCATCCTGGGGACCCTGCAGCCACACAACAGGTCCATGCCTCTCAACTCCATGGGAATTCTGCCCATTCCATTGACCACAATCATACAAACGAGGAGAAACCTCCAAAGTCCCCAAGGCCATCCCAATAGCATAGAACGCCCAGGACAAACAAGGGCTGCCTGAATCCAGCTGAGCATCCATCTCCACTCATGCTGTAGATGGATGTCCCCAGAGAAGGAGATTGAACGGGACAGGGCCCTAGGCCCTAATGGGGCCCATTGTTTTGGTTTCCTGCTATCTCTCATCAGAGGCCTGGTTTCAAATATCAGCATGTGGGGCTTTCCTGAGGCACCAATCAGATCAAATCTAGTCTCCGCATGGGAAAGTTGTCTTTTGGAGATGACGCAAAACCTCTGGTTAGGAGAAGCATTCAGGGTCCGTGTGCCACCGCCCCCGTGCCATGGTCTCCATGCACACAAACCCACATTAGGACCCATCCGCAGGAGAGTCCATTTCAACTCAGCCCCCTCCGTTGCTCCCCTAGAGCTAGCATATCAAAACTGTCTATTAACTAGGAGACAGTTAGAATCGAAGCAGTCTGCCCAGGGTTCCATCCTTCGATCCCTGCATTGCTGTCATTCCGTATGAAACATCCTGGAGCGATCCAACAGATCTCAATTGTTGATCAGAAAAAATCCTTGTGGCTTGGAGCATATCCCAACTCCCCTCCTGGGTAAACCTCCATGGCCTCGAGATGCTGCCCCCTTCAAGAAAGGGCCATAATGGACAGAAACTCCAACCTGAGCCTAGGTCTGAACCTCTCCCTGACTTCAGATGCAGGAAGTCCCGATTCAGATCTGCAGAGAGTGCCTGCCGTGCCCTCGTCCCGAAACCTACGCCTAACTTGTGTTCTTATTCTTCTGTCCTCACACTCCTTGCCCAAAGGGCATCCAGTTTGGGAATTCCGGAGCCACAAAGCAGCACTCTGCCTGCCCTCCAGAAGAAAAACGTTGCCCTTGGGGCTACCCAGAAACGCTAAATGAGGATCATTCTGCACGGCACTCGACTCTCCCCCAATTATACAATATACCCTGAAAACTAATGCCTGGTCTGATGCAGCCTAGGCCTGAACCTCCCGACCAACACTCAGCGAGCTGGCTCCACACTGAGCACGTCGGACCTGACATGGACTTAAGTCGTCATCTCTTACCAAGCTCGGGGGTTTCAGACTATACAACCTAGACCTTAACTCCAATCACGGCCCAGCGGTGAAAGAGATGAAAAAATCAGAACTACTACTTCCCCATGGCAAGAATCCATGTGGTTGGCATGGAGCCCAACGTTCAGTGTAGGAGCAACAGTGTGGACCATGATTCCCGCCCATGCTTGAGCGCCTAGAAGGCATAAACACACATTGTGACCCTCAGCGTGAGTTCTGTCCTCAAGGAAGGCCTCTCAGTGGCTGGAAGTAACCATAGTTCGGTTTGTCCATTCGCCCCACCCCAGGGCTCGGCTTTGAAATCCCTCTTTTGGTGGGAAACCTGAGGTAACCAAACTGAAAGGACTCCTCCCATCCCCAAGATGGACCCAAAACAATTGGGTTCGTGCCGAATCCACAGAGAGGAAGACTTGTCCATGGCCCATGAGGCCTCCTCGACATTCCACGGCCATTGTTGACACAAAATCCAGAGACAAAAGCCTGAATAAATGCCTCACACTCACTCTTTCTTCATATCCCGAAGAGTTCTCCTCACGGTCTGTAGATCGGGCCTGCCATACTTACGTCCCCAAACGTAAGCCGAGTTAGTGTTTTCAGACTTCTATCCCCACACTCCTGGCCCACACACCCTCCAGGCTGGGGCCCCTGGAGCCACACATCAGGTCTGTGCCTGCCCACTCCACTGGAATTCTGCCCATTCACTTGACCACACGCCTCCAAATTAGGAGAAACCTCCACAGTCCCTGAAGCCATCCCATTTGTGTAGGCCGCCCGGGACAAACAAGGGCGTTTGACAACAGCTGAGCATCTACCTCCACTCATACCGTAGTTGGATGGCACCAGGGTAGTACATTGAACCTCACAGGTCCCTAGGCCGTAATCGGATCCATTGCTTTGGTTTCCAAGCATCTCTCCACAGAGGCGTGTTTTCAAATACCAGCATGTGGGGGTTTCCGGAGGCAAATCTTGTCTCGACATGGGAAAAATAGCAGGCTGGAACTGTGTCAAAACTTCCGGTTAGGAGAATCCTTCAGGGCCCGGTGCCACCACCCCTTTCCAAGGTCTCCATGGACACAAACCCACATTAGGATCCATCCGCAGGAGAGTCCATTTCAACTCTGGCTTCTCGGTTGCTCCCCCAGAGCCAGCAGATAGAACCTGTCTTGTCGCTAGGAGACAATTGAGATGCGAGGCGGGTTGCCCAGGGCTCCGTCCTTAGAACCCTGCTCTGGCGTCGTTCCATATGGAACGTCCTGGACCCATCCGAATGGTCTCAAATGTCCTGCAGAAGGAATCCTTGCGTTTTGGAGCATCTCACAACTCCCAACGTGGGAAAACCGTGATGGCTTTCTGAAGCCCCCACCCCCTTTCTGAAGGGGAAATCATGGACAGGAACTCCAACCTGAGCCAACGTCTGATCCTCGCCCTGAATTCAGATGCACGACATCTCGATTCAGCTCTGCAGAGTGTGCCGGCCTTGCCCTCGCCCTTAAACCTATGTGAAACTTCTGTTCTCCAATGTCCGTCCTCACACTCCTGGCCCCCAAGACCTCACGTTTGGCAATTCTGGACCCACAAGGCAGCACTCTGCCTGCCCTCCAGAAAAAAAAACAAAATGTTGCCCTGTGGAGCTTCCCAGACACCCCAAATGAGGATAGACCTACATGGCACCCTTCTGTACACAAATTTTATGGACAAATCTGGGCACTAATACACTGTCTGACACAGCCTGAGCCCGGACTTCCTGACCACCGCCCATACAGCTGACCGCACACTGAGCACAACAGACCCGCCATGGCCTTAGCTCATCATCTATTCCCAACCTAGCTTCTCAGGCTTCAGAACATAGACCTTAACTCCACACCCCGCCAAGCGGTGAATGTGATGCAAAAATCAGAACTCCTCCTTCCCTATGGCAAGAAACCTTGTGGTTGGCATGTTGTCCCACGTTCAGTGTAGGAGAAACCAGCTTTCACCATGAGGCACCGCCCATGCTTGAGTACGAAGAGGGCACAAACACGCATTGTGACCCTCAGCGTGAGTCCTGTCCTCTAGTAAGTCCTCTCAGTGGCTGGACCATTAGACGTCATAATGGGCTTGCCATGCCCCTAGGCCCCAAGTTTTAACCAGCTTTCTGGTTGTCCAGTCGCCCCTCCCCAGGGCTCTGCTCTGGAAACTCTTTTGGTGGGACACCTGAGGGAAAAACAAAAAAAACCGACTCCTCCCACCTCAAAGAATAACCCCAAACTCTTGGGATCGGGCCAAATGCCCAGAGAGGAAGACTTGTCCATGGCCCATGAGGCCACCCAGACATTCCACGGCCATCAGTGACACAATATCCAGAGACAAAATCTTGAGCAAGGGTCTCACACTCGCCCCCTTGTTCATATCCTGAAAAGTTCTCCTCACGGTCTGTAGATCAGTCTGGCAATACCTACGACCCGAAACCTAAGCCGAGTTTGTGTTTTCAGACAACTGTCCCCACAGCCCTGGCCCACAAAACCTACAGGCACAGGTTCTTGGAGCCAAACCTGAGGACTGTCCCTGGGAATTCTGCCCATTCCATTGGCCACAAACCTAGAAATAGGATGATAAACGTCCAAAGTGCCCAGGGCCATCCCAATAGTGTTGACTGCCCAGAAAAAACAAGGGCGGTCTGACACTGGCTGAGCATCTACCTGCACCTAGACCCGTGGACAGATGTCCCCAAAGGTAAATTGGAATGAGCAGGCCCCTAGATTCCTAATCGGATCCATTGCTTTTGTTGTCCAGGCATCTCGCCTCAGAGGCCTGGATTCTAATATCAGCATATGGCTGTTTCTTGAGGCACCCATCAGAACAAATCTCGTCTCCACGTGGGAATCTTGCACGTTGGAGCTGTGTCAAAACTTCTGGTTAGGGGAACCCTTCAGGGACCCTGTGCCACTACCTAATTCCAAGTTCTCCATGGACACAAACCCACATTAGGACCCATCCACAAGAGACTCCATTTCAACTCAACCCTCTCAGTTTCTCCCCCCCAGATCCAGCTGATCTAACCTGTCTTGTCACTAGGACACAAGAGGAATGAGAGTCGGGCTTCCCAACCATCCATTCTTAGAACCCTACCTGGAATCCTTCTGTATGGGAAGACCTGGAGCCAACCAACATGTCTCAATCGTCCTGCAGAAGACTCTTTACGATTTGGAGCATCTCACAATTCCTATTGTGGGAAAAATTCCATGGCCTCGTGATCCACCACCTCTTCATGAAGAGGGCCATAAGGGACAGAAACTCCAACCTGAGCGTTCGTCAGATCCTCACCTGATTTCGGATGCACGAGATCTCGTTTCAGCTCTGCAGAGCGTAACTGCCATGCCCTTGCCCAGAAACCTAAGACTGCTTGTGTTCTCAACTTCTGTCCTCAACTCCTGGCCCACAAGCCCTCAAATTTGGCAATTCCAGAAGGACCATGCAGCCCTCTGCCTGCCCTCCAGAAGAAAAAACATGGCCCTCCGAGGCTAACAAGAAACCCCTTGAATATATGGCAAAAAAAATCCTAGAAAAACAGCAATAATACCTGGCTGCCCTTTATTGATACAGATCCTGCGGTAGGGAAAGAACAGCTGCTTTTAGGCAGAGGATGATCTTCGTTTGTCTTTATGATCTGCCATTTCCTGCAAGCCAGGCATGGGGCTCTGCACTAGAGCTGCAAATGTTGGGGGGCCCTCACTGTCCCTTTTCACTTCTCAGCGGGACAACGGGCATGTCCATGGTGCAGTGTGACAGGCTTTACCACAGGGAGATAAAAGACTGCAAAGAGTAGGTTGGAGCTGGGAAAAGCCACTTAGGAACAGATTTTCAGGGGAAGTGATAGACAAGGGCAAAGCAAAGAATGAGGATGAGTGTGTCAAGTTTCAAAGTGCCAGGAGGCAGCACAGTGCATTCGGGAAACTACAGCGAGTTCAGGACAACCGACAGCTGATCTGGCAGCATCACCTGGGGATGGAGGCTGAGCCGCGGGGTTAACACTGGGGTGGGATGGTTTGTATACTATGCCCAGGAGGTGAGGCACTACACTGTGGGGGCACAGGGAGCTACCGGAGGAATTCAAATATCAGAATCGTAACCATAATAGAGTATTTAATTGCATCCTAGCTTTCATCAAGTGTAAGATGCAATATATTTTATGTTCGACTAAGAAAGAGAAATGCTGTCAGTTAAACTAGGATATGTCATCAAGTCCAAGGTGAGTTCCACCTTAAGAGATATTAAAATGGTGATGGGGGAGGACAAATCTTAGAACAAGTAAATTGTGGTACTAGAATAATTATGAAAGGTCAAACACTTGGATCAACTATAAAAGTGATTATTGCTTGCCATGCACCCCAATCTACATTAAGTCTTAGAATAAGAGACGTTCTCATCTTGATGCCCCGCAGCTGTTAGACCCAAAGTACAGAGCGCAGTAGCCAACGACCAGCAGGCCCCAAGTGCCATGTGCAGACTCTAAGAGCAACTGCCTTTGAGAGAGGAAAAAAACGGTTGAGAGTGGGCTTTCTGAGGTAGAGAATTATTAGCTGGGAAAGTAGGAAAATTGACACAGAATCGGAATTGATGCCCCTACATGACAGAGTTGGTGAAACTTCCCTTCTCAGAGATCTTGAGGCTCCTCAGAAATGTATTTTTCATTTTGGACGGAACATTCAGGATAAATATGATCTGTTCGAGTTCCTGGTTCTCTCATCAGGACTGTTTCTTAGGCTTCACTGGCACAAGAAAAGGGTTTTGATAGTCCAGGGTAAATCCTGACAAAAGGAAAGCATGATAACTATGAAAAACTAACCATTCAGAAGAGAACAACAGATAAAAGGCCAGGCCGACCTGACCCTGCAGGATAGGTAAGGTTGGTCCGGCAACAGGGGTAGAGGGGAAGTGCCCATCTCCTGCTAGAAGAGCTAGAGAAGACACCTTCCGGAGATACCACCAGGAGAGGAGAGCAGTAGGTGCTGATGATGAATATTTTAATCAGCCGAGAAGGTCTTAATGACCAAGTTCCACAATCAGAGTAAACATATGGGATTAAAAAATAAAAAATAAAAAAAATATTTTTTAAAAGGACTTTTTTTAAAAGACTTTAATCAAAAGTCCTTTTTAAGAGACAGTTGGCTGTTTAAACTAAAATACAACTCACTGAGAGAATCGCTGCATTATTTATTGGGGTAGAAAGGACCTGGAATGTAGAAAGACCCATTCTGCAGAGGAAAAAATAGAATCACTAACAGGCCTCATGCCTTGCACAGCCAGTGGCTAGAATCCCTGCCTCATGAGACCCTGTGCTAGAAGGCCGCTAGAACCATCTCAACTATGTTAGTCTATCTTGGAAGCCAACAAGTGTTTGCCCAGTAAGGAGCACGGTAACAATCAGTCACACGTTATGTTAAAATGATTGTCGATATCTTTAAAACCTTGTCAAGTTCCTTTTTGAGTAACCCTCACCCCACCCTTAGAGAAAATTTATCTGTGGTTCACCTCTTTGAAATACCTCATTTTTGTTCCACATTTACCATAGCCAAAAAAAAAAAAAAAAAAAAAAAGCTTTTTATTAACAAAGTGTTCAGAAGGGGGCGCCACTGTAAACAATGAGAGTTTTCGCTGCTGGGACAATTTTGTTGCAGAAAGAGCTGAAAGCAATCAGGTCAGACAGAGCCAAGAGCTGCAGGGTTTTAAAATTACAAAAACCGAACCAAATCAAACCAAAACAAAAATCAAAAATCAAAACCAATGGCCAAGATTTCAATTTGCTACTAAAGGTATGACATTCTCCTAAGACATGTGAGTGACTTGATCAATATATTTATATATTTATATTTGAAGAAGGAACTTTTTATGCAGCAAATCCACGTTGAATAAAAATTACCAGATATGGGGGCTCCTGGGTGGCTCAGTGGTTTAGGCCTCTGCCTTCATCTCAGGTCATGATTGCAGGGTCCTGGGATGGAGCCCCACATCAGGCTCTCTGCTCAGCGGGGAGCAGGCTTCCCCCCTCTCTCTCTGCCTGCCTCTCTACCTACTTGTGTGTGTCTGTCAAATGGGTAAATAAGATCTTTAAAAAAAGAATTACTAGGTGTGAAATACATCGAGGGTATGCGAAGGAAAATGATTTCACCTGATCTGAATAGGAAGTGGTTGAAGCCTGAATTAAAGTGCTATAAAAAGAGTAAATACCTGGGAAATAAATAGGGAAAAAAATCCCTAGAAAAACAGCAATAATAACTGGCTGTCCTTTATTGATCCAGATCCTGCGGTAGGCAAAGAAGGGCTGGTTTTTGCCAGAGGATGATCTCCGTTTGTCTTCATGATCTGGCATTTCCTGCAAGCCAGGCATGGGGCTCTGCACTAGAGCTGCAAATGCTGGGGGGCCCTCACTGTCCCTTTACTCTTCTCAGCGGGACAACGGGCATGTCCATGGTGCAGTGTGACAGGCTTTACCACAGGGAGATAAAAGACTGTCCAAGGGTAGGTTGGAGCTGGGAAAAGCCACTTAGGAACAGATTTTCAGGGGAGCTGATAGACAAGGGCAAAGCGAAGAATGAGGATGAGTGTGTCAAGTTTCAAAGTGCCAGGAGGCAGCACAGTGCATTCGGGAAAACTACAGCAAGTTCATGGACAACCGACAGCTGATCTGGCAGCATCACCTGGGGATGGAGGTTGAGCCGCGGGGTTAAACACTGGGGTGGGATGGTTTGTATATATGCCCAGGAGGTGAGGTACTACACTGTGGGGGCACAGGGAGCTACCGGAGGATTTCAAATATCAGAATCGTAACCATAATAGAGTATTTTTAATTGCATCCTAGCTTTCATCAAGTGTAAGATGCAATATATTTTATGTTCGACTAAGAAAGAGAAATGCTGTCAGTTAAACAAGGATATGTCATCAAGTGCAAGGTGAGTGCCACCTTAAGAGATATTAAAATGGGGGGGGAGGACATATCTTAGAACAAGTAAATTGTGGTACTAGAATAATTAAGAAAGGTCGAACACTTGGATATACTAAAAAAGTGATTATTGCTTACCATGTGCCCCAAACTATATTAATCTCCAAAAATTTTATATCATTTGATAGGTCAGATATATATAAAATTACATTTAAAGTTTTAAAAATATCAGCAAATATTTTCATTTAAATGCAAATTTCAAAGAAAATCTACTTTCCTAACACGACTTTTTATCCTATTTTTTTTTTATTTTTTTGTCGACAACTGATAAAAAGTTTAGCGAGACTATAAATGCTTGATCGAAAAAAATGATTAATAGATGTAGGTTCAAATTATTATGTTCCATTAAAAATGATTTAGTCTTTGATGAACATCTCTTTGGTAATATGTTGTATCCAGATATAGTAAATTAATGACATATATAAAATATATTGGTAAATGACACCTTCTGTTCCATTATGAGTAGAGCTTTTAAAATGCTATTTGTCACAACCTGTCATCTTGTCATTATGTAGCATTATGTAACATTTAGAAAATGTATACTCTTCACTTTGTAGTCTTTTAGAAATCTAAAATATGACTTTCCATGGTTTGTTTTTCCATATTCCTTTATTGCCAGTTTGAAAAAATCCACATGCTTAGATTCAAAGGTAATAAATTCCTCTTATTTGGAAAAATGATGTTTATTTTTGTTCTCTCACCCTTAGCAGGTGGTTTCATTTTAGCACACTTCAGAGTTATAATTTCATGCTTATTAAAAACATTTATTATGATCTACATAGATGAATGAAACTTTTATTTTATTAAATTATTTGCCCAAAAATCTGTTATTTTTAAAAATGTATTTCCTTTGGAGGGTTATTTTAGAGCATTCAGAGAGGATCTAGGAGTGTGGTATTATGCAATTTTTAAGTACGTATGAAATGGTTATTTATATTATTGTTTCTTTAAGGCTTATGTATATTGTCCATTATATGCTATAAAATATTTTGAAAGTAAATTTAGGTTTGTTTACATAGTTTATTTTTTTGGAAAAAATATTGAAATGACTTATGAAATTCAGTATACTCTCAACATTAATTTTTTCTGAAATTTACCAATTGTCTATTGAACCTATTATATGGCAGATATTACTTCAGACTACATAGAAATGAACATGGTAGCAGAAAGTGGAAAATAGGCTACATCTCTTGTGAGCTCACGTTCTCTGAAACCCTGTCACTTAGTGGAGACAGTAACTGTTCGATGAATAGCAAATGGTAGTCTTTCAGATTCCCGGGATTTTCACTAAAAATCGTGAATGGATTTTTTAAAAAATATGTAAAGAATGTCTACAGTGCAAGTCCCTGCAAATACTGACATTTTGGAGAGAATATTTTAATCAGCAGAAAAGGTCAAAATGACAAAGTTCCAGTATCAGAGTAAACATATGGGTTTAAAAATAAAAGATAAAAAAAAATATTTTTTAAAAGGACTTTTTTTTTAAAGGACTTTAAACAAAAGTCCTTTCTAAGAGAAAGTTGGCTGTTTAAACCAAAAGTAGAACTCACTGAGAGAATCACCACATTATTTATAGGGGTAGAAAGGACCTGGAATGTAGAAAGCCCCATTCTGCAGAGGAAAAAATTGAATCACTAAAAGGACTCATGCCTTGCACAGCCAATGGCTGGAATCCCTGCCACATGAGACCCTGTGCTAGAATGCCGCTAGAACCATCTCAAACAATGTTAGTCTTTCTTGGAAGCCAACAAGTGTTTGCCCAGTTAAGAGCACAGTAACAATCAGTCACGTTATGTTATAATGATTGTCTATATCTTTAAAAGCCTTGTCAAGTTCCTTTTTGAGTAACCCTCACTCCACCCTTAGAGAAATTTTTCTGTGGTTCACCTCTTTGAAATACCTCATTTTAGTTACACTTTACCATAGCCAAAAAAAAAAAAAAAAAAATAAAAAAAAAGCTTTTTATTAACAAAGTGTTCAGAATGGGGCGCCACTGTAAACAATCAGAATTTTCGCTGCCCCGGACAATTTTGTTGCAGAAAACAGCTGAAAGCAATCAGGTCAGACAGAGCCAAGGGCTGCAGGGATTTTTAAAATTACAAAAAACCGAACCAAATCAAACCAAAACAAAAATCAAAACCAATGGCCAAGATTTCAAGTTTGCTACTAAAGGTATGACATTCTCCTAAGACATGCGAGTGACTTGATCAATATATTTCTATATTTATATTTGAAGAAGAAGGAACTATTTGATGCAGCAAATCCACGTTGGTTAAAAATTACCATATATGGAGGCTCCTGGGTGGCTCAGTGGTTTAGGCCTCTGCCTTCGGCTCAGGTCATGATTTCAGGGTCCTGGGATGAGCCCCACATCGGGCTCTCTGCTCAGTGGTGAGCCTGCTTACCCCCTCTCTGTCTGTCTGCCTCTCTACCTACTTGTGATCTGTCTGTCAAATGGGTAAATAAGATCTTTAAAAAAAGAATTACTAGGTGTGAAATACATCGAGGGTATGGGAAGGAAAATGATTTCACCTGATCTGACTAGGAAGTGGTTGAAGCCTGAATTAAAGTGCTATAAAAAGAGTAAAGACCTGGGAAATATATGGGGAAAAAATCCGTAGAAAAACAGCAATAATAACTGGCTGCTCTTTATTGATCCAGATCCTGCGGTAGGCAAAGAAGAGCTGGTTTTAGCCAGAGGATGATCTCCGTTTGTCTTCATGATCTGGCATTTCCTGCAAGCCAGGCATGGGGCTCTGCACTAGAGCTGCAAATGCTGGGGGGCCCTCACTGTCCCTTTTCTCTTCTCAGGGGGACAACGGGCATGTCCATGGTGCAGTGTGACAGGCTTTACCACAGGGAGATAAAAGACTGCCAAGGGTAGGTTGCAGCTGGGAAAAAGCCACTTAGGAACAGATTTTCAGGGGAGCTGATAGACAAGGGCAAAGCGAAGAATGAGGATGAGTGTGTCAAGTTTCAAAGTGCCAGGAGGCAGCACAGTGCATTCGGGAAACTACAGCAAGTTCCTAACAACCGACAGCTGATCTGGCAGCATCACCTGGGGATGGAGGCTGAGCCCCGGTTTTAACACTTGGGGTGAGATGGTTTGTATACTATGCCTAGGAGGTGAGGTACTACACTGTGGGGGCACAGAGAGCTACCAGAGGATTTCAAATATCAGAATCGTAACCATAATAGAGTATTTAATTGCATCCTAGCTTTCATCAAGGGTAAGATGCACTATAGTTTATGTTCGACTAAGAAAGAGAAATGCTGTCAGTTAAAACTAGGATATGTCATCACGTGCATGGTGAGTGCCACCATAAGAGATATTAAAATTGGGGGGTGGACAACAAATCTTAGACAAGTAAATTGTGGTACTAGAATAATAAAGAAAGGTCGAACACTTGGATCAACAAAATAAGTGATTATTGCTTACCATGTGCACCCAACTATATTAAGTCTTAGAACAAGAGACATTCTCATCTTGATGCCCCGCAGCTGTTTAGACCCAAGGTACAGAGGGCAGTAGCCAATGACCAGCAGGCCCCAAGTGCCATGTGCAGACTCTAAGAGCAACTGCCTTTGAGAGAGGAAACGGTTGAGAGTGGGCTTTCTGAGGTAGAGAAGTATTAGCTGGGAAAGTAGGAAAATTGACACAGAATCGGAATTGATGCCCCTACATGACAGAGTTGGTGAAACTTCCCTTCTCAGAGATCTTGAGGCTCCTCAGAAATGTATTTTTCATTTTGGACGGAACATTCAGGATAAATATGATCTGTTCGAGTTCCTGGTTCTCTCATCAGGACTGTTTCTTAGGCTTCACTGGTACAAGAAAAGGGTTTTGATAGACCAGGGTAAATCCTGACAAAAGCAAAGCACGGTATCGATGAAAAACTAACCACTCAGAAGAGAACAACAGATAAAAGGCCAGGCCGACCTGACCCTGCAGGATAGGTAAGGTTGGTCTGGCAACAGGGGTAGAGGGGAAGTGCCCATCTCCTGCTGCTAGAAGAGCTAGAGAAGACCCCTTCCCGAGAGACCACCAGGAGAGGAGAGCAGTAGGTGCTGATGATGAAGAATATTTTAATCAGCAGAGAAGGTCAAAATGACAAAGTTCCAGGATCAGAGTAAACCTATGGGATCAAAAAAAAAAAAAAAAAAAAAAAGATTTTTTTGAAAGGACTTTTTTTTTAAAGGAATTTAAACAAAAGTCCTTTTTAACAGACAGTTGGCTGTTTAAAAAAAAAAAGTACAACTCACTGAGAGAATCGCCGCATTATTTATTGGGGTAGAAAGGACCTGGAATGTAGAAAGACCCATTCTGTAGAGGAAAAAATAGAATCACTAACAGGTCTCAACCTTGCACAGCCAGTGGCTAGAATCCCTGGCTCATGAGACCCTGTGCTAGCAGGCCGCTAGAACCATCTCAACTATGTTAGTCTATCTTGGAAGCCAACAAGTGTTTGCCCAGTTAAGAGCACGGTAACAATCAGTCACGTTATGTTATAATGATTGTCGATATCTTTAAAAGCCTTGTCAAGTTCCTTTTTGAGTAACCCTCACCCCACCCTTAGAGAAATTTATCTGTGGTTCACCTCTTTGAAATACCTCACTGTTGTTCCACATTACCATAGCCAAAAAAAAAAAAAAAAAAAAAAAAAAGAAAGCTTTTTATTAACAAAGTGTTCAGAAGGGGGCGCCACTGGAAACAATGAGAGTTTTCGCAGCTGGGACAACTTTGTTGCAGAAACAGCTGAAAGCAATCAGGTCAGACAGAGCCAAGGGCTGGAGGGATTTTTAAAATTACAAAAACCGAACCAAATCAAACTAAAACAAAAATCATAACCAATGGCCAAGATTTCAAGTTTTATATTAAAGTTATGACATTCTCCTAAGACATGCGTGTGACTTGATCAATATATTTCTATATTTATATTTGAAGAAGAAGGAACTATTTGATGCAGCAAATCCACGTTGATTAAAAATTACCAGATATGTGTCTCCTGGGTGGCTCAGTGGTTGAGGCCTCTGCCTTCGGCTCAGGTCATGATTTCAGGGTCCTGGGATGGAGCCCCACATCAGGCTCTTTGCTCAGCGGGGAGCCTGCTTACCCCTCTCTCTCTGCCTGCATATATGGCATCTGTTTGCCATTTGTATGTCTTCTTTGGGGAAGTGTCTGTTCATGTCTTCTGCCCATTTTTTGACATGATTATCTGTTTTGTGTGTGTTGAGTTTGAGGAGTTCTTTATAGATCTTGGATATCAGCCCTTTATCTGTAATGTCATTTGTGAAAATCTTCTCCCGTTCCGTGGGTTGTTTCTTCATTTTGTTCACTGGTTCCTTTGCTGTGCAGAAACTTTTGATCTTGATGAAGTCCCAAAAGTTCATTTTTGCTTTTGTTTCCTTTGTCTTTGGGGACATGTTTTGAAAGAATTTGCTGTGGCCAGTGTCCAAGAGGTTACTGCCTATGTTCTCCTCTGGGATTTTGATAGATTCCTTCCTCACGTTGAGGTCGTTTGTCCATTTCGAATTTATCTTTATGTATGGTATAAGAGAATGGTTGAGTGTCATTCTTCCATACATAGCTCTCCAATTTTTCCTGCACCATTGATTGAAGAGGCTGTCTTTTTTCCACTGTATAATTTTCTCTGCTTTGTGAAAGATTTTTTGACCATAGAGTTGATGGTCCATATCTGGGCACTCTACTCTAACCCACTGGTCTACATGTCTTTTTAACCCACTGAGCCACCCAGGTGCCCCTTTTAAGCTATTTTTTAAAAGTACAGTCATTCTTTTTTTTCAAGATTTTATTTATTTATTTATTTGACAGAGAGAGAGATCACAAGTAGACGGAGGGCAGGCAGGCAGAGAGAGAGAGAGAGAGAGAGAGAGAGAGAGAGAGAGAGAGAGAGCAGACCCCTGCTGAGCAGAGAGCCTGATGCAGGACTTGATACCAGGACCCTGAGATCATGACCTGTGCTGAAGGCAGTGGCTTAATCCACTGAGCCACCTAGGCGCCCCTAAGCTCTTTTTAAAATTCCTGTTCCAATAACACTTGGATTTCCATATAAAGTTAACCACATCATCTTTTTTAGGTAAGTAATTGTACTTTTTATGTGCATAGTTATTTTGGTCCATGAATTCAGCTCCTCTTAGGATCATCAAATCTCTGTAAAGTCTGGGTATGCTAGGATTTTCTTAGCAACAATAAAATACATTGAAACCTGGTAGCTTAATTATAATAATGTTTTCTTTATCAATCATTCACAATAGCATTACATTCTGAGTAGCTTCCTTCTATTTTGCAGCTATAGTGTTTGGAAAAACTTGAATTGTGATATCACTGTGATAATGTGAATTAGTCAGGGTTTTTCAGAGAATCGGGAAGAGAAAAAAAAAAAAAAGAAAGATTCTCCCAGGGCCAACTCTAGAAGTAACTATTAAAACATCTGTCCAAATTCAATTGAACAAAACTCAGAAATGCCATCTCCAGTTGAAATACAAAGAAGATTATATATAGTTCTGGGCACACACATCTCATTTGACCCAATGATGTACATCAATGAAAGACTGAAGGCCAATCACCACTCCATGGGAGAATTTAAAAATAAATTTACTAATGAGGCCAAGAATTCAGAATCACAAATACTTCAGAACTAATAATAACTGCCTTCACTTGATGTTATTCTATAAGATAAATCCTACGATCAAGTTTTAATTTTAAATTCTTACAATTTTAAATTCTTAAATCCTTATGAAGAAGCATCATTTGGAGGGAGCAGTTTACATAATTTATCATCCATCAGCCTTTCTTTTTAAGATTTTATTTATTTATTGGACACAGAGAGAGAGAGAGAGAGAGAGAGAGATTACTAGTAAGCAGAGAGGCAGGCAAGCAGGGAGGGAAGCAGGCTTCCTTTTGAGCAGAGCCCGATGTGGGGCTGGATCCCAGGACCCAGAGACCATGACTTGAGATGAAGGCAGAGGCTTAACCCAACACCCACGTGATGAGAGAGCCCCTCAGGTGCCCCTCATCCATCAGTCTTAATTGTGTGGAGGAAAATGTGTGGATGAATAATGCCTTAGGGAGCTGATCTCTCTAAAGAATTTTCAAGTCTTTACCCCTTCAAGGTTTTTGCACAGTTCTGATAGCCTCTAAACATCCAGCTGATTTCTACAGTGACAGGCCTGTTAAAAACTGTCCTCAAACCAGGAATAGAGCTTGAAACATACCAGTCAAGAGCAACTTTGAGTCTTTTAAGGAATTTATCATCATTTCTTTGTTTTTGGTTCATATCCGAAATAGTTCTATATTACACTTGCATAATTTCTCCAGAGCTGACTTTGAAGGAGGCATTCAGTTCCAGCTAGTTCCATATTTTTCAAGAACTATAATTCTATAAAAAAAAGAACATATTTTAGAGCGCCTGGGTGGCTCAGTGGGTTAAAATCTCTGCCTTCGGCTCAGGTTATGAATCCAGGTTCCTGGGATTGAGTCCCACAGTGGGCTCTCTTCTCAGCAGGGAGCCTGATTCCATTCCTCTCTCTGTGCCTGCCTCTCTGCCTTCCTGTGATCTCTGTCAAGGAAATAAATAAAATAAAAAAAAAAAAACATATTTTATACCAGTTATTCATGTTTATTAACTAAGATATCACAATACAAATAATACAAACAGTTGCTCTTTATTAATACCTTCAACCAAGATCAAAAAAATATGTCCTATTTTCTCCAAAAATTTTATATCATCTGATAGGTCAGATATTTATAAAATTACATTTAAAGTTTAAAAAATATCAGCAAATATTTTCATTTAAATGCAAATTTCAAAGAAAATCTACTTTTCCAAACACGACTTTTTATCCTATTTTTTTTTTTTTATTTTGTCGACAACTGATAAATGTGTTTAGCGAGACTATAAATGTTAGATCGAAAAAATGATTGATAGATGTAGGTTCAAAATATTATGTTCCATTAAAAATGATTTAGTCTTTGATGAACATCTGTTTGGTAATATGTTGTATCTAGATATTGTAAATTAATGACCTATATAAAACTATAGGGAAATGACACCTTCTGTTCCATTATGAGTAGAGCTTTTAAAATGCTATTTGTCACAACCTGTCATCTTGTCATTATGTAGCATTATGTAGCATTTAAAAAATGTATACTCTTCACTTTGAAGTCTTTTAGAAATCTAAAATATGACATTCTATGGTTTGTGTTTTTCCATATTCCTTTATTGCCAGTTTGAACAAATCCACATGCTTTGATTCAAAGGTAATAAATTCCTCTTATTTGGAAAAATGATGTTTATTTTTGTTCTCTCACCCTTAGCAGGTGGTTTCATTTTAGCACACTTCAGAGTTATAATTTCATGCTTATTAAAAACATTTATTATGATCTACATAGATGAATGAAACTTTTATTTTATTAAATTATTTGCCAAAAAATCTGTTATTTTTAAAAATGTATTTCCTTTGAAGGGTTATTTTTAGAGCATTCAGAGAGGATCTAGGAGTGTGGTATTATGCAATATTTAAGTAGGTATGAAATGTTTATTTATATGATTGTTTCTTTAAGGCTTATGTATATTGTCCATTATATGCTACAAAATATTTTGAAAGTAAATTTAAGGTATGTTTTACATAGTTTATTTTTTGGAAAAAAATATTGAAATGACTTATGAAATTCAGTATACTCTCAGCATATGTTTTTCTGAAATTTACCTATTGTGTCTTGAACCTATTATATGGCAGATATTACTTCAGACTACACTGGTAAATGAAATACTTGGCTTTGTAGAACGTTTATTATAATGGGTGAGACAATTAAAAGCTATAAAACTTAATAAAAATTGCATAGTGCATTCAAAAATGATGAGTACAATGGGGAAAAAGAAAAATTAGATCAGGGTGAGAAAAATCAAGGTTGCTAGGCAGGGGATGGGGAGTTAAGTTTTTTAATAGGAAGATCAGGGTAGTTACAATGAAGCTGACAATTGAACAAAGGTATGGAATGGTGATGAATTTGCCCAGAACTATCAGCAATAAGGTCACTCCAGACAAAGGAATTGGCTATCTTGAAGGCCATAAGGTTGGATCGTGCCTGGCATATCTGAGGAATAGCAAGGAGGCCACTGTGAGGGACTGAAGAGTAGCAGGGAAAGAGGTCACAGAGGTTAAATGAGTGGCTAGATCATGTAAAAGCTTAGAAGTCATTGTAAAACTCTGGCTTTTATATTTGGAAATTTACTGTATGATAGAATTTCTGCTAATAACTGAGAGTACAAATGTCCATAAAATTTCAAAGATTCTTTTTCTTGTAAGACAGAATAAAGAAAAAGAGTTCATATTTTCACATGGTGTAACAAATGCTCGGAGATCAAGTGTAGGAAGCTATGGGAGCACAGAAGAAGGCACTAAAATCACACCAATATATTTGATGACTGTGACTATATATAAATTTGTCTTTTCTAGATTTTTTATAGTCATGGAATCACACAGTATATACTATTCATTGCCTGGCTTTTCTTTTCTCAGCATGATTACTTTGAGAATCTCCAATTGTAAATAGTTCATTTTGATGTTGAACAGTAATCTCTTTAATGAGAGATCATAATTTGTCTTTGCTCTATTGATGGACATTGATGAACATTTCCACAGTTTTCAATTCTTAAAAATAAAGCTGCTATGAAATTCATATACAAGTCTTGTATGAACATAGGGTTTGTTTCTCTTGGTTAAATGCCTAGAAGTAAAATGGCTATTTGTGTAACTGCAACATATTTTGCATTTAAAAAAAAAATTTTCAAACTATTTTCCAAAGTGGTGGTATCATGATATATGCCAACAACAGTTTAGATTTTTTGTTGCTTCTCAATCTAGCTCAGACGAAGTAAATTAGCCTTTATAATTTTAGCCATTCTAATAGATATGTAAACATGTCTTATTATGATTTTAATTTGTATTTCTTTAATGTCTAAATGTTGAGAAATTTGTCATGTGCTTATAAGCCATCCATATCCTTTTGGTGACATGTCTCTTCAATAAATTTCTTCACATGTAAAATTGGTTACTCTGTTTGGTTATTAGTAAGGTTTTTTATTTTTATTCATTTTTAATAATCAGAGGAGATGTCCATTATCAGATATATAATTTGCAAATCCCTTTTCCATCTTTACGGTTTCTCAATGGAGCTTTGATAGCTGTGTCTTTCAAGAAATATGCTACTTCTTTCCTGGTACACGGAGGTATGACTAGAACATTATCAATGTTGACCTTTGCAAAGAAAATCATGGCTTAAGATATATGTAGTCTGCGGTTGTTGGGAGTGTTCTGTAATATCAAGCATATCTAATTAGTTGATAATTTTGTTCAAGTCTTACATATCTTACCAATTTGATGACTATTTGTCTATGTAATCTTAAAATAAAGGTATTGAAACTTTTTTCTGTTTCTCTTCTAAGGTAGAAGTTATGATTTTTGTTCTTAGTAGTTTTCCCTATATATCCCCAAATCTGTTATTAAGTATTAAAAGTCAAGAATTATTATACTCCCTGATAAATTCATCCTTCTAGTCTTCTGTAATTTTGACTTGATCATTATGTCTGATAATGAAATTTGCTTTAAAAATCACTTTTCATTATCTTGATATAACCACCAAAGTTATAGTGTGATTAGTGTTAATATAGCATAGTTTTTCTTTTTACTTTATAAAGCACTTCTATATTTAATCCTGAAAAAAAAAAAAAACAGATTTTTTAGCTCTTGATGCATCTTTCTAAATTATCTTTTTTTTTTTTTTTAAATGAAGCAGTAGCAATTTTTGTTAAGGGACCTAAACTGAAAGTAGGTTTATTTATTTATTTATTTAGTAAAAGATTTTATTTTGTTTATTGACAGCAAGAGAGAGAGAGAGAGAGAGAGAGGAGCAGCACAAGCGGGAGGAATCACGTGCAAAGGGAGAGGAAGAAGCAAGCTCCTTGGGGTGCAAGTAGTCCCATGCAGGCCTGGATCCCTGTACACTGGAATCATGACCTCAGCCAAAGGCAAATATCTGCTTAAACAACTGAGTCATCCAGTCACCCCTGGAAAAATAAAAAAAAAAAAAAAAAAGACCTTTTAAAAACATTTTGTTTGTTTCCTTTTTTTTAAATATTTTATTTATTTGACAGACAGAGAGACAGGAAGAGGAAGTATAAGCAGGGCAGAGGGAAAAGGAGAAGCAGGTTTCCCAGTGAGCAGAGAGCCTGATGTGGGGCTCCATCCCAGGACCCTGGGATCATGACCTGAAAGGAAGGGACACTTATGGAGGAAGCCACCCAGACACCTCTTTTCTTTGTTTTTAATATATGGCAACTGATGCTTCCCAGCCACGAGGAGCATATTACCCATTGATTAAATCTTTGATAACAACCTATTTAAAGAGGTGTGTAAATATATACTTACTCAGATTTATACACTTTGTGTTTTCTTCATAGTATGGGGCTGGAGCCCATGGTCACAACACTGCTTCCAGTCTTTGCCTTCCCATCTTTTGATACCAGGTATTTGGTCAGCAAAGCAAATTAGTATCAAAATTAATAAGCCCTTGGCACCATATCTCTGGAGCAGGGGTTGCTCTTAGCCAAGGCCCAGAGCAGTGGACCTCCCCTCGCTAGTGCTATAGCCCCAAGGACTAGGTCCCTGCCACCAGAACTCAGTCTTACATGTTATGCTAAGCAGACAAAACCAAAACAGGAAAGCTGCGACAGCTTTCACTGGCATGCCTCATCTCCCACTCCCTCGATGTCCAGGCAGTACCAGATGCCAGGGAGGGGTCTTGGTCCAACATATGGGAGGGAAGGAAGTAGCCACGAGCAAGTACCTGCCTGCTCTCTGTGCCTTTCTTTCATGAGCAGGTTGTAAGGAGGAGGAAGAGGAAGGGGAAGAGAGCTGAACTTCAAGGGGTGAAGGCCTCAGGTAGGCAGCTGGCTCCTGCCAGTAGGAAAGGGACAAAGGAGAAGGCAGTGAGTCTTGCAGGGAGGGTGGGGGGTAAGGGTTACAGCTTATGACGGAATCTGGACAGGAGTAATAGGGATACTAGTCATTTGAGTCCACCATTGGCAAGCTGGGCTGGGTGTCAGGGCAGGTAGGACTCCCTGGGCAACGGCACATGAGAGAAGGTGGAATTCTTCTCTGAGGAGCAGGTGGAGCTTTGGGTGTTGGGAAAGCATAGACAGTATTGTTCCAGGGCCAAGGACAGGTCCGGGTACTCCTGGTTGGAGGTCAAGGCCACAGTATGATCCAGGTCTTCTACCAGCAGCTTGAAGGTACCACATGCCAGCCACCCCTCATTATTGTGTAGAACTCTCTGGTGCACTTATTGGCTTATCCATCAAATGACTCCTTCAGCAGCTTGAAAACCACCTCCACAGGCACTCCAGGATATGGGAGGCTTCCAGAGTGAAGATTTTGCACAGGATCACCCAAAAAGACCAGAAGTCACTCTGGTGGATGTAGATCTGGTCAAACATGGCCTTAGGGACCATCCACTTCACAGGCAGTCCACTGTTGGTTGTCTTTTTATAGTAACTGATGTGATGATATCTCTGGCAAGGCTGAAGTCTGAGATCTTCATCATGTTGTCCTTTGTCACCAGCAATTCCCTGGTGGCCAGGTCTTGGTGTATGCACTTCTTGGAGGCAAGGTACTCCATGCCTCAGGCTACCTGATAGGAACAGGATACCAGGTCCTTGGAGGAGAGTTGCTCTGCTGCATTGTGGCTGATATTGTAACAGTACTCCAGGTCAGGAGGCCTCTGGGCCTGCAGGTACTCCTGTATGTTGTCTTTGGAGGCATATTCCATGAGAGTGTACAAAGGACCGTCCTGTGTGCAGGACCCAGCAGGTTGATGGTGTCCTTGTGCTGTCCAATCATCTTCATCATCTCCATTTCTGAGATTAGGTTTGACAGGTCTTTCTCTGTTGCATCTGACTTCAACATCTTCACAGACACTTTAGTCAAATGGTTGGATTTGTCTTTGTCCAGCCCAATGGCCTCCTCCAACACCACCTGCCCAAAGTAGGCCTGTCTTAGGGATCTTCCTAAACTGCCTGCAACCAGCCTGTCTCAAGGCAGTTATGAACTCTAGATTATCCTCAAAAACATTAAACCACAAGCTAAAAGTTCTCTTCACTAGGTCTCTGTCGCAGGTCTAATTTTCTTATCTTTCATCATTTATCTTTTTCCTAATTCTTATTTTCAGTATAGTTTATTTTGCTTCCAGGTGTTTCCCCTGGTTTCTGTATGCTGTTTCATAGGGAAGAATTATCCTGTCATAAAATTATTTCTTGAGCATTCATTACATCTCTCAGTTAAAATGGGTTCTTTTATGGTATTGATTCATTTGGGTTTTCTCAAACTGGGAAGAATTTTCAAAATGGTGGTGTTTTCCTCAAGGTTCAGAGTATGTCTTAGCCTCATCTTTACTCTTTTTGAAATTCACTTTTCAAATTCTTGTCCCTCTTTTTATCTTTTTAAATTAAAATGTTTTATTTTTACTATTCTTTTATTTGAGTATAGTTGATATTCAGTGTTACATTGGTTTCAGGTTTTCAATATCTCCATACATTATTCTATGATCACTACAAATATAGCCACCATCTGTCACCATATAACACTATTATAATATCATTGACTATATTCTCTACACTGTCCCATATCTCTTTTTAAAATCTCTGATTTTTATGTTTTCTGTTTTTCCAATTTTCCGCCATCATTTTACTTGGTTACTTTAATAAAATATGCCTGATTACACACTCTTTGCTGAAAACCATAGCATTTGATTTATAGTAGTCTTCTTCTTCTTCTTCTTTTTTTTTTAAATTAACATATAATGTATTATTAGCCCCAGGGGTACAGGTCTGTGAATCGCCAGGTTTACACACTTCACAGCACTCACCACAGCACAGACCCTCCCCAATGTTCATAACCCCCCACCCTCTCTCCCTACCCTCCCCCCCCCCCCCCCGGCAACTCTCAGTTTGTTTTGTGAGATTAACAGTCTCTTATGGTTTGTCTCCCTCCCGATCCCATCTTGTTTCATTTACTCTTTTCTTATTCCCCCAAACCCCCCATATTGCACCTCCATTTCCTCATATCAGGGAGATCATATGATAGTGTCTTTCTCTGGTTGACTTATTTTGCTAAGCATAATACCCTCTAGTTCCATCCATGTCATCGCAAATGGCAAGATTTCATTTCTTTTGATGGCTGCATAGTATTCTATCATATATATATATATATATATAT
Source organism: Mustela putorius furo (assembly GCF_011764305.1). Taxonomy (NCBI): domain Eukaryota; kingdom Metazoa; phylum Chordata; class Mammalia; order Carnivora; family Mustelidae; genus Mustela; species Mustela putorius. The sequence continues at coordinate 32,342 of NW_025421750.1, read as the reverse complement.
ATATATATATATATATATATATATATATGTTTCATTTGTTGTTGATGGACATCTAGGTTCTTTCCATAGTTTGGCTATTGTGGATATTGCTGCTATAAACATTTGGTGCACGTGCCCCTTTGGATCATATATTAGTCTTCTTTACCTCTATCAGAACCCCAGGAAGCTTTATTTATTTATTTACTCACATAAACAGATGATCCAACACAACGTTTTTTTTGATGTTCAAATGTATTATAACGTCTTACCGCTTAACATTATGCTTACTGCTCTCTTTCACTGTCTGACTAAATCCTCATCATCACTATGCCATTTAATCAGAAAGAACATTTGAACTCAGAGTTCTCTCCATATCAGGGAATGAAGACTCCACACTTCTGTTTGTGCAGGTAAAATAAATGTTGATGTTGTCTGTCCTGCACATACTCCCATCCTGTTCACCAGAATATTCACCATCAAAATACATACAAAATAAATACCATACCTCACCACTTCTATTACCACCCAGCATGCTAAAAACACCATCATATGTTCCTGAATTATTGACTTGATTGATAACCCCACTTCCACACATACTGCACTCCTTTCTCCCCCTGCAAATTTATTTTGGTACAGCAATTTAACCTAAAAATCAAGTCAGATGATTTTATTCTGCTGTCGAAAGTCTTTTGGTATCTTCCCCTTTCATATTAAATAAAAACTGAAGGCGTTTCAAATGTACTAGAAGGTCACGCATCAATACGTTCTTCCTCTCTCCACCACTATGAACTCCTCATTGGCCTCCTTGCTTTTCCTCAAAAGTAACAGACCAGCTGTTCACACAAAGTCTATATACTTACTTGCTCTGCCTAGAGCAGTCTTTTCCTTTAATATGTGTATAACACCCTCCTTCACTTCCTGGGTCTTTGTGCAAATAACATCTCATAAATGAGATATAACCACCCAACACAAAATAAAAATTAACTTTCCTCCCAGCATTCTCCAATGGCTTTTACCTTTCTTGTATTTCTTTGTAACACTTATCACCATCAACCATCAATCATTATTCTAATACTGGTTATTTTCTTTTTGGAGACAGAGAGAGAGAGAATTGGGAGGGGGTGCAGAGGAAGAAGAAAACACCCCACACTGCCTAGAAAGCCTGCTGGGGAGTTACATCCCAGGACCCTGAGATCATGACCCAAGCCAAAGGCAGTCACTCAATGGACTGAGCCACCGAGGTGCCCCTCTATTATTGGTTTATTTCACTATTATATTTCAAAAGAATGTAAGCTCTTTGTGGTCAGGTATTTTATATGTTTTATTAATTGAAGTATTCTCAGAAAGGTAGCTGGCAGATTGTAAGGGCTCACTAAACTCTATTTTGTTGTTATTATTGGGCTCCTTTATGGGCTTTACCTCTTACGCTAGAAGTCTATCTTTCAGATGTAAGCAATAAGAATAGAGCCCTGCTGCCTGTTCAAATGAGTAAAAAGCCTGTATTAAGTGGATATTTTAAAAGCTAAATGAATGGCTTAATAGTTGTATATAGGGGGAAAGGGAACATATTTTCCACGGTTTAGAAGTGGAGTTCTTTTATAGAGTTCTTGTACAAGCCGACACTATTGAACGATAATGGGCAGTTGTACATTACAATTATACAAACACTTTGGTAATTTATACCCTTTTTTTTTGTAATTCATGACTGGATCATTAAATTCCTTAGGAGCATTATAGCATTTCAACATTTCCTGTTCAATAAACTTATTGGGGTTGCTACCTTTTTTATTCAAATGGAGAAATAGTCATGATGTCATCTAAATAATGTGTTATCGATTGTGTTGTTTTCTAGGAATGAGTCGCACATGCTAGTTTAAAAGTTTTGTTAAATTCCCAAGTCTGTCACCGATAAAAGCCTTTTGTAGATTAGTAACTTGATCAAAACAGAAAAGTTATGTAACACTCAATTGTTATACTATCTTTGTTTCCATCTTGCATTGTAATAACACCCATCTTAACTCTATTTAAGACAAGTCATCGCCAGATGGCTTTCTGGCATTGATTGCATGATATGAAATCTAATATAACTAAAAGTTTTTGGTTTTAGTAGCATATAAATCAATTTAGAAAAATATATGTATTTGAATATAAGATAAAGTTTTAAATTATTTGGCAATAGTAAACTAAACTTTTTTTTGTAAATTTTTATTTTCTATAATTTCATTGAGCTCTTTTGCAATAAGAAACAAGTTACAAAAAATTAAGGTTTATTTACCCCAATTCAAAATTATTAGGAATATAATCATAGAGGTTGAAGTATTTAAAATATTGAACCCAAAACATTTTATTAGGTAAATTCATGAATGCTGAGCATTCACTGTTAAAATATACTAACACTATTGATAGACTGGTAGAAGCCTAAAATCATATATTTATTAAATATTTATATCCATATCTTTTCATGGTGTGGAAATTCATTTCTCTAGCATTAAATAATATTCCATTGTTTGCATGTACTACACTTTATTTGACCTTTCACCTATGGAAGGATATCTTGGTTGCTTCCAAGCTTTTGTCAGTTATGAATAAAACTGCTATAGACATCTTTGTGGGTATAGATTTCATCTTCTTTGGATAAATACCAGGAACTGCTACTGCTGAATCATCTGGAAGAATATGTTTAGTTTTGTAAGAAACTGCCAAGTTGTTTTCCATTCTTTATTCTCAATAGACATGGAAGAACATTCCTGTTGCTCCACATCCTCACCAACATTTCGTGTTCTGTTGTCAGTGTTCTGGATTCTGGGTATGTACTGGTGTCTCTTTTTTTTTTAATTTGTATTTTCCTGATGACATAAGATGTGAAGCATCTTTTTATATGCTTATTTGCCATCTGTAATATTTTCTTTTGTGAGGTATCTGCTAATGTCTTTGGCTCATTTTTAATCAGGTTTTCCCCCATTGTTGAGTTTTAAGGGGTCTTTGTGTATTTTTGATTAACAGTCCTTTGCCAGATGTGTATTTTGCAAATTTTTTCTTAGTCTGTGCTTTGCCTTTTCATTCTCTTGGCATTGTTTCACAGAGTAGACATTTTTAAATTCAGTGCTTGTGCTTTTGTAGCTAAAGTTATTTCCAAAACCAAGGTCATTTAAATTTTCTTCTATATTACCTTCTACATGTTTCATGTTTAGGTTTGTAATCCAATCTGAGTTAATTTTTGTGAAGAGTGTCTGATATCTGCCTGAATTTATTTTATTTTTATTATTTTATTTTATTTTTATTTTATATTTTTACATTTAGCTTCACCATTACTCCAGAACCACTTGTTTAAAAGATTGTATTTTGCTCTCTTGTATTGCTTTTGCTTTTATATTAAATATAAAATATAATTGATAATATATGTTCTGTTCCTTTATTCTAGTCTTTCTGTGATATTACAATATCTTGCTTACAATTATCGTTATGGTATACTTTTTTAAAAAGATTTTTTATTTATTTATTTGACAGAGAGAGAGAGATCACAAATAGGCAGAGAGACAGACAGAGAGAGAGAGAGAGAGAAGCAGGCTCTCTGCTGAGCAGAGAGCCCTATGCGGGACTCAATCCCAGGCCCCTGGGATCATGACCTGAGCCAAAGGTAGAGGCTTAGCCCACTGAGCCACCCAGGTGCCCTATCGTTATGGTAAACTTTGAAGTCAGTCCTCAGTCTTTGTTCTCCTTCAACACTATGTTGAATATTGTGAGTCTTTGCCTCTCCATATAAACTTTAAAATAAGTTTGTTAATATTAAGCAAAATGAGACCTCAAGGATCTGAGAGATGTCTAAGAAGTACTTGATACATCCCTTGGGTATGGTTTATTGAAGTGTCTACCTGTCTGAAAGCTGGGGAATCTAGATAAGGGAGGGAAAATTAGTTATGATAAAACATATCAACAAACATGAATAAATTTTGTAAAACTTATTGTCATGGCTCATATACAATATGACCAACAGAGGGACTATCAAAAGGAAAGCATTAGTTATGTTTATTGTGAAATTTTTTATTCAAAATAAAGCAATGAGAGGGGAAGACACAATGAGAAAATTACCATTTTTTAAACGGTAAACTTCTTACCAACTGGAATAGGTTTTATATTCTAAGTAGTATATTGAAAAGTAAAACATTGGGGCGCCTGGGTGGCTCAGTGGTTTGGGCTGCTGCCTTTGGCTTGGGTCATGATCTCAGGGTCCTGGGATCGAGCCCTGAATCGGGCTCCCTGCTCCGCAGGAAGCCTACTTCCCTCTCTCTCTCTCTCTCTCTCTGCCTGCCTCTCTGTTTACTTGTGATCTCTGTCTGTCAAATAAATAAATAAAACCTTTAAAAAAAAAGAAAAGAAAAGTAAAACATTAAAAAATAAAATTTTAATTTAAAAAAGTTATGTAATTTTTTAAAAAGGTTAAAAATAGCAGAACCATTTTTCTTATAACTGGAAAATACATTGTATATATATCTATCAAAAATAACTTGTCATGGGGGCGCAGGGTGGCTCAGTGGGTTAAAGCCTCTGCCTTCGGCTCAGGTCATGATCCCAGGATCCTTGTATCAAGTCCCACATCGGGCTCTCAGCTCAACAGGGAGCCTGATTCCTCCTCTCTCTCTGCCTGACTCTGCCTACTTGTGATCTCTGTCAAATAAATAAATAAAATCTTTTATAACAAAAATTTTAAAAAATAACTTTCATGTCTGGAATCAGAGCATATGGAAAAAAATAATATCTGAGGACAGTACTTCTGCCATGTTTTGTGCCTTGTTAATATTTTTAAACTGTCAGGCAACTTTTAGCTTTATTGAAATACCTGCGAAGATACTAGCAGTGCCTTTTGGAGCCCTATGACTATAAAAATTAATTGCAAATATTCAAAATGTTTACTATGGTGTCACTATTTAGGGCAACCACCAAGTATGTTTCAGAAGTAAGCATAACTGTTACTCTTCCAGAAGGCAAAAGGGCATATTTTCAGGAGTTCCATTTGCTGTACCAGGAGGTGAATCAAGTAATGATTTTTGTCTATAAAATAATTCACTTTTCAATCTAACATTCCTCATTCCACATTAAAATAATAAAAACTAGGAGGAGACTAAAACAAACAAACAACTACAACTACAACAACCAGCTTTTCCTTCAGTGGAAAAGTAAATATAACCAGAGTGGAAGGAAGAGTCAGAGGGAGAAGCATGAGTACCCTGAAATTTATTTTTTAACCAACTGAATATTTTTTTTAAAAATAAGCGTTTTTGTTAGAAAACCATATATTTTATATTGCTAAGAAATAACAGGCAAAGTTTTATTAACTTCTAAAAAGTCTAGTTACTTTTATTTATCTATTAACTCATCTCTGTATGAAGTAGAACATGATCACACCTATTGTATCTACCCAAGTTTGTATGCTTTGGTTATTTCATGTTTGCTACTTTCTTGCTTAATTTTTACAATATTTGATACATAATAGTATCTTTAAGTCCATCTACGGTTTCACAGAATTTGTTTGAACTTCATAAAAATGTACCATACTTTTTGCACTGTCCTTGTTTTAATTCTCTATTAACTTTCCAAGATTTACTCACTTTAGAGGGTGTAGCTATCATTTATTTTTATTCCTCCATAATGCTATGTTTACAAATTTGTATTTATCTGTACCTTTAAAAATATCTAATTATATACCATTTCTCATCTCACGTAACACTCATGTTACTTCTACACTTATCAGATATTATGTAACTGAAAACCACAACTCAGCAACAATATAGCACCATTTTTTCAAAATTAAATGGTTTACCAGAATTCTTTAATTCTATCCTTTATTTGTATTAGATGACCCTTTATTCTTGTATTTGGCATTGTTCATATGGAAGAAAGCTTATAAGTTGATATTTCATAAATAGAAGGATTTATTATGATTGATTAATTATTTTCATTTAGAATGCATAGAATATGGTTGATTTAATATTTGTTTCTTACTCTCTGCCTGGAACATAGTGCTATCTATGTAATAGCCACTAAAATAGTAAGTTAATTACCTAGACTTTAAACTTCATATGAATAGGAATAACATACAGAACTCTTCAAAGATTGGGACATCTGGGTGGCTCAGTCAGTTAAACGCCTGAGCCTTTAGCTCAGGTCATGATCTTAGGGTCCTGGGACTCAGTTCTGCAACACATTCCCTGCTTAGCCGGGAGTTTGCTTCTCCCTCCCCCTGCTGCTCCCCCTGCTTGTGCTCTCTCTCACTCTCTCTATTACAAATAAATAAAATTTAAAAAATGAATTCTTCTCAGATAGCTAATATAGAATATCGTCTTTGTATTCATCAAAGGGAAAGTGCCATATAATAATGAAATTCAGACTACTTCAAATTCATTTTTTAACCAGTAAGAAAGTACTGGAAACAAGCCAAAAATGTCTTTAATGAATTAAAGAAATAGATTGATTTTCAATATCTTAATGTTTCTAAAATAAATTGCAAGATTTTTATACTAGATATCAGTGTAAATATTCATTATACAAGGATATTCTAAAAATAAACCTGAGAAAACTATTTGACATATATGATGACAAAAACGAGTTTGACAAAAGTCAGTTTGGGTAAAACTTACAACACCTACCACCTGAAACTCTTGTTCTATAATTTAATTCTTTTAATTTACAAAAATACAAAAATAATATATCAGAGTAAGTATATTGATAGCTTTGAAGGTATGCTCTGGTTGTGCACTCTTTACTATTGAAAGGGGAATCAAATATGTGATGCTTATGGTGTGATTATATTAAAATTCAACAAGTTCAGAAGCATACAAGGAATAGAAAAGATAAAGATAAAAGATGACCCTTACTTATCCTAAAGATAGACATGGTATATATGTGCTAGTTGGGGAGAGAATCCAGTCAGTAGATGGAGGATGTAGTGTTGGAAAAAAAAAGACACAACGTTTTGGTTGAACGTTTAGCACTATATTTAACAAAGTGAAATTGTGTGTTAATAGCCTTGAATAAAATCCAAAAAATATTTTCAATTCATTGAAGATTATTTAGGAAAAACTTGAAAAATACAACTTGATAAGGATTCCAATAAAAGATTCATAAGCAATACAAGATTCAGAATTTTTAGTATATTTTCCCTAAAAAGCCATTTGATTTAATTAAAAAGAATTCTATTTACCTGCCACTTAAATAAGAGGAAATTATTTGGTTTTGTAATAAGTCAATAAAATAAATTAACATATCTTCAGAAAACAGATATGCACACTAATTTTAAAATAATAGTGCTTAAGCTGTTCAGCAAACATTTGCAAAATTCCTTGCCATCAGCTGGCTCTGGAGTTCTGCTAGGTGAGTAAGGCCATGTATGTTACTGCTCAGAGTACTGACGCAAAGCAATTGTCCCCTTCACCTCCATTTTTTTTGCCGTTGATACGTCATGCTATGTTGTTTAGAGATCCATAGATGGCCCTACATGAAGGCCTTTTTTTGTGTGTATATGGGTGACTGTGATTTAACTTTCAAATCAGATGGCTCCTGATTTAAAATGATTCAACTTATGATATATTTGGCAATGATGTGAAAGTGAAAGTGATTCAGTAGAAACTGTACTTTGAATTTTGAATTTGGGTCTTTATAAAAAGGGCCAGTGACATATGGTATGGTGCCGTCTTGTGATGCTGGGCAGGGGCAGTGAGCCACAGCTCCCAGTCAGCGAGAAGATTACAGGGGTGAACATCTGATATTCTTACAACCATTCTATATATAAACATTCTTCTTTTTTTTTTTTAGTGTAATATTTAATAAATTGCATGTGATATTTGATACTTTGTTATAAAATAGGCTTTGCTTAAGATGATTTTGCCCAAATGCAGGCAAATGTAAGTGTTCTGAGTATGTTTAAATAAGCTTAAGGTAAGCTATGATATTTGATAGTTTAGGGGTATTAAATGCATTTTCAATTTTGTATGTGTTTCTCTGTACATAGCCCCCTTGTAAGCTGAGGAACATCTCTATATGTATATGTAGCCTTGGTATGGCTTACATATTATTGGCATGAAACATCTAGAACAGTACGTGTGCCATATAATTGTCTACAACATCAAACAAGTTTCGTGAAAACTTGTGCCAAAGGGGTTTTGTCTTTAAGGATTCTTATTTCAGAAGGGTTCTCTCAAATGTAAGATTTTTAGAAGTTAAGTGAAAATCTGACCAAACTAAACATTTTTCCATTTTCCCTAGTGAGCAAAGATAGCTAAAATCTATCTGCCATTTTCAACACTGTACTCAACGACTGTAATTCTAATTTAAGAACAGATTATTTATATCAAAACCACATGTTGGCCTAATCTTACACAATATTCATAAATCTCACTCAGAGCCTTGGACACTTTTATTTGTTGAGTCTATATGGTACTACGGACATTCATCTTTTTTGACCTCATAGCTTCATGTATGTCTATACTTTTGAAAATACATGCATCATAGTTCCATTGTAAAATGTCTGGGTTATAAAATGTGCTATGCTAGCAAAATGGTAATAAGAACATACAAATGACCTGATGTAATGAACTGGACCAGATTGCCAGATATCACTTTTCATACAAGAAAGATTCAGTGGTAAGTTTTAAAATAGCCAGCTATACTTCGACTGAATTATAACTCATTTAACTTCTTTCTTTGTGTACAGTATTATACATTACTCAGTACTATAGTAAATAAGTACTTTGGACAGATGTACATATGCTGTAATAAAAAATGTTTTTCTTCTTTCTTTTAGTCCTTTTTACTTGTAAGACTAGCCACAAATACCATGCCTCTCCCAAAATAATTTGCAATCCAAATTTATCTCTAAATGACTTTATTGCACAGAAAAAAAAATATATATATACACTTAGAGTAGACATGTTCAAAAATAGTTACACAGCAGCAGGGCCCTAAATGTAAGCAGTATACTTGTTTTGTTTTGTTTAGTTTTGTTTTTTTTTTCTTAAAAAAAAAGAGGTTATGTGAAATATTGGAATTTTATTTCGAGGCGTAGTATTTCAAGACAGTTAACTACACTTACGGTGTCAACAGCCTCTTGTTGGCAGTATGATTTTATTGGCTCCATGGAATAACAGCAAGAATTTACTATTGCTTCTTTCTTTTATGACACACACAGAAAAAAAAAATTGACACATTTGCTCAAGACCAACCAGAATCATTTTAACCTATCAAAATTGATGGGAGGCCTTCACTGCCAAAGTCACTGCTGGTTTTTCACAATTCATTGCAGACAATCTGCTACTCCCATTATGATAAAGGAGAGAAGAGTCATAATCAGGGAAGAAAGCTAGATTAATACTTGTAATTATCATTGAATTATTTAGCCTGCTATAGGATTATTATTAGTAGTGTCATTTGATAATTTTCTCTCATTTTAGTAAACACAACTGTGAGTAATTACCCTACCTAATATTTCTCTGTATTGGCTGACTAGCTAGCAAACATTCATGAAAATATCCATTAGCCACACATATAAAATGCTTCATTATGATGCTGTTGAATCAGAACATACCACTACCTGATCCTGTAGCTCTTTGAGGATTTGCAAATCAATTAATTCTATGTTTATTGGATTCTTCCCATACAATTAGAAAATGTATAATAGAGTCCATGAACATTATTAGTTTTACCATTTTAAACCAGCAATCACACTTTGATTTTTACAACAAAAGCAGAAATATAAACACACACACACATTGGATCTGTTTTCTGTTAGTCTGTCTGGACTTCAAAATCCTATTCCTCAAGATAATGCACACCAAAGTTCTGGATTAAACAAGAAATTAGATGGCACCTGAACACTTGGTTTAATATTCTCCAAAGGACTATGCAACTTATTTCTTACATTATGACATTGTTTTACAAAGATGCACACTTTTATAATGTTAGTATTTGTAATAATCAGTAAAGTCAATTAATCATGATTAAAAATCAAACATAAAAATTTCTACTTTTTGCTTTTGCCCCCTCCATTTAGAACTTATTTATAGCCTGATAACTCAAAGGTCCCTATGTTTATGAAAATCTGGACAGAAATAGCTCTAAGATCCCATTCAGAACTTGATATTAATCTAAGTCTTTTGGCTCCATTTATCCTGAGGGCAAAGAGTAGGACAAAGTATTTGAGTACTGTTAGTTTATCTGGGAGATTATCCAAGGTAGAAAAGAATGGGAAAGTGATACAGTGAAGAAGCAAATTTGTCAAAGAGGTACGTTGTTGATATAATTGTTGTTGAAAGAAAATGAAGGCTTGCTTTTACTGAAAGGTCCTGAGAAATTTCTTTAAGTTGTCCTCATGAAGAATTGAAAACTGACAATTTTATCTATTGTTCTTATTTCCACTTCACTGAGAGCTGTCCTCAGAGGACATTTACTCTCCTACACTTTGGGGTTGTGTTGGACAGACACATTCTAAAATGAGAGAGAGAGAATGAGATGCTATCAGTGTTAAGTAACTGCAATTTCCCATGGAACTATCCACCACAGGTTTTGGCTATAATCAGGTGTTGGGCCTTGATATCAGAGGGATTTGAGGCAGAATCATTTTAGGTTAATCATTATATCTGAAATTTCCAAAAACTTCAACTGATGAAACTTTGATTATAAATCTATAAATATATCAATAAATCTACAGTATTCAAATTATTTTCATAGAAATACACAGACAAAGCATCAATTGATTAATATTTAAATGTTACAAAATACTGAACTGAAAGAATTTGGTCATATAACAACGTGTAAGAAGTAGAACTTAGGTTTAGGTTAGAACTCAGGATGCATTGGAGACTCAGTTAAGAAATTGAATGGAGGGACGCCTGGGTGGCTCAGTGGGTTAAGCCACTGTCTTTGGCTCAGGTCATGATCCCAGGGTCCTGGGACCGAGCCCCAAATTGGACTCTCTGCTCAGCAGGGAGCCTGCTTCCTCCTCTCTCTCTGCCTGCCTCTCTGCCTGCTTGTCATCTCTCTCTGTCAAATAAATAAATAAAATCTTAAAAAAAAAGAAATTGAATGGATGTCTGACTATCTTATAGGTTTGCTAAAAATCAGTGACTTTGAGTTCACGTGTGGCTATGCAGGAATTTTTAACTTTCTCTAAGAAGTTATTAGATTTGATTATATAATGGCAGTAAACGATGGGGAAAAGCAAAGTACAAACCCCATAAAGACAAAGACACTGAGTATGAGAAAAGAGTAATAGATAAGAAGAATCAATGCATTTGAGGAAAGTGGGAATTGAAATACACAATGATTGTTGATTTTGTTTAGATGGAGAAAACAAAACTAGCTTGCAAGAAGGAAATAACAGAAGACATGTTGTGATGTGAGACAGAATCCTGGAAAAGGCAGTAACGTGGAATAAAGGAGTAGGGAGAGCATATCAGGTAATTTGGATAGGAAGGAGTTAGGAGATAATTGCTTGATAAATTTTATATGGCCCACGTAAATGCACAGATTTCTCTTCTTTAATTTATATGGAGAACAGGGTGTCCTTTCTCTTCCCTTTCAGAGCACCAGAGGTGTACTCTTTCAGACTGAAAACCTGAAAAGCTCAGGACTCAATTGCTTAAGCACAGCTGAGAGGACATATTTCAATTAAGATTCACATTTTGCTGTATGTAGTAGACTTTCAAAAGTGGTTTAACCATATTTTTTCATTTAACAAGAAGACTACAGAGAGTGTTTTCTGGTGTTGGTTCAGAGTCTTAAGAAAGTCAAGTGAACTATCTTAGAGGTTTTCATGGCTTTTTATTCACAGTTGCAAAAATTGCTGTTGGAGTTCTCACTATTAAGCCCACATTTCTGGCAGAAAGATAGAGGTAAAAGAGCATGATAGCTTGTACGACTGATACTTTGTCATATGGTTACAATATCACTAGAAAAGAGACAATAAAATATTTGATGTTGTTTTAAGTTTCCTTGTTGTCAATCCCTCAATGCTTTCTGATATTAAAGGAAAAAGTAGATGGATATTGACCTGGCAACTATCAACACCTGTCAGTCTCTCTTGGATAACCAATATCTCTATAATCTCTTCTTCCCAGTAAAATATATATATATATATATATATATATATATATATATATTCATAACCCACACTGTGCGATCTCAAGTTCCTGCACCAAGATAAAATTACAATGATTTTCAGTTGTTCCAAATGGACAGAATACGCTTCCTTATGATATCATGTCTTATAAGATAGATAATTGGCTTGCTACCAATATACCCAGATGTGACTGTGGAAGAGACAGGAAAAAAAATAATAATATTTATTTATTCCTTGGGTTGACCCTGTTTACACAGATGCATTACTATTAGAAAAGGTTGGTTTGGGACATTGGAATGAATTTACTTAATGGGTCTGTATGTAATTGGGTGGGAGGAAATTTTTAATTTCTACAAAAATTATTAGAATTCTATCTTATTCTCTTTTGTTAATTTTCACATGTTAACAAAGCCAACGTTTTTGTCTAGCAGACAAGATCTTAAATCCTAACGAAACTCAATTATTTCCTTTTTTTTAAAAAAAAAAAGCCTCATCTTCTCTCATGCTGCTTTAAATACAACTCAAAAAAAAAGGAGCTAAGTGGGGCCGTAAGACCAGACTTTTTATTTTATTTCATTTATCTTATTTTTAATTAAAAAATTAAAGATTGTATTTATTTATTTGAGAGAGAGAGCATGAGTGGGGCAGGGGGAGGTAGCTGCAGAGAGACTGTGAAGTATACTCCCTAATGAGCAGGAAGCCCGATATGGAGCTCGATCCCAGGGTCCTGACTGAGATCATTACCAGAGACAAAGGCAGATACATGTGCAAAATCCCTTTCTTTCTGGGAAACAATACTTTACAAGAGATGTTTGCAAAAGTACTGGGGAATCAACTTTAATAGGAGACACAAAAATTTAATTGACTTTTGTAAAGCTACAGGGATCCAAATGATGGGAATCCCAGCCCGTTTAGGTTGTGGACCACAGAGTATTCTTCTCTGTAATATTTTATTTTCTTCCATGTCTACTAACTCCAGTCCAAGTTCCCTGAACTCTTTTTAGATAGTGCAAGACATGGCAAAGAATACCAAACGAGTGCCCAATATTCTACATTTATTACATCATTTCTAACATATAGAAGTGTGTTATCAAGGCTGGTTCTGTGAAAGAACATAGTTATGCTAAAGTGTGTTTTGTTCTCCAAGAAATTAAATGCACGATTATCACGCAATTATAAAATACTTGTGTCAAGAATTTTTATTCAAAAATTAATAAGAGAAGCAGATATTAAAACTAGTTCACATGGTTATTTGGGATATAAGCAGAGTTGTGCAGCAGAAGTGCTCTGGGCCCATAATTTGGGATATAGCATTTATGTTTTCTAATGAAATATCACTAATTTGCATTATTGTTAACAAGAATCTTGTGCATTACCATCAGTTTTCTACATTATAACATTATAACTTCTTGCTCTACTGTTTGTAAATAACTTTGTCAATAGCAAGCTAATAAATGGGGTGACTCCAATGGATTGAGATCATCTCCAGAGTTTCTGCTACATAATGCCCAGGACTCCATTGAAAGGACACCTAAGAATTTATTTTGCCCCAAAATTTGATCATTTTTTTCACTGTCCTTACCTATTATCCAAACCTAGTCCTTTTGCTTCACCTTTCAATCTAGGGACAACCCTGTATCTGAGTGAAAGGGGAGACTGATCACCTCCCATTAGCCAGAGATGCCCAGAAGGGGAGGGTATCCAACCTGTTTGAATCTGAAGAGTGCCTGACTGTGTGAATGTGTCTGTATGGCTCCACCACTTCTGCTACGGAGTCTGAGTGGGCTGCACCTTGAGTCTCGCATGGCGTCATATGGAATAACGGTCATCTACTCCACGGAGTAGCCTGGTCCGGGGTTTATATGGACAGGCCTTAGCTAAGACACTCCTAAATTCCCATGAGGGATGGGAACAGGACAGCAGGGGAAAGATCCCCCTCCTTTGTCTGCGACATCATTCATGATGGGAGGGAAACCCAGGAAACTCCTATCTTAAGACTGCACACTTAGAAATAAAATAAAAAAAAGGGAAAGACACTGGTATAAAAAGCTGGTTTTCTTTCTGTTTAAAAGGGGCAAAGTTTTCCTAGCTAATTGATCTGTTAAAAAGTGTAAATGGTTTTCTCTTTGCCTGCCTGGAAAATTCATTTCCTATGTTTTGTTTTATCAGGTGTTAAACATCCCTAATTATATTTAGGCATGTGTTTTTAAACTTTCTAAGGTTTTAGCAATTGTTGACAAGATTTAAACTAATGATAAACCTTGGGTTACATTTGGGAAAATGCTATAACTATTCTAGAGATTCTATGCACTTCCTAAAGTTTTAATGTTTTGAGAGATCATCGCTTGATATTGTAATTATGGGAATGTTATATGTCACAGAAACTGTAACCTGATTTTCTTGCAGCTAAATTGTAAACTCCCATGTCTCTTTAGCTCTAACCATATCCATTCTGAGTTTTTGTCATTTATAATTGTTTTAATTCTCTTGTAAAATGAGTTTTATCTTCAAGGAGATTCCTATAAAGGACTTTCAGGACAAATACAGATATTTAATATACTTGAAAATCCTAAAACTGAAATGGGTAAGAATTTCCAGAACTAACTAAAGCCGCATTCACCAGATTTAGTAATATGGAACTAAATGAACTAAAAGATTATAATGTTGTGTCTCTTAATGTTTTGTCTTACTTTAAACATTGCTGGTTCTCTCTAATGTTTGCTCTTCCAGACCAGGGATACTTCCTCCTAGTTATCTGTAACTTACAGAGATGTGAAAGTGCTCAAGGCATTCAAATTTTCTCTCTATATGAACCCTCTGAAACCAAAAGGTCTCAGTAAGTATTCTTTCTTCCATGGCAATCAGTCATTTGCATAAGTTCAATAAGAATCTGTTCTCCTTTAACAGGACACCATTGAGAACTGGTTATTTTACCAAGGCTTTGACTGGAATGTCATATTTGAGAAAGACATGCATAGACTCAGATATGACCAGACAGCTTTAAGGAACTAACGTTGACGTTATGAAACCTGGAGCCATAAAGCCCCTTGGGACTGTTGGCCTGATACCTTGCTTACAGAGTTCCCAGCAGCCTCACCAGGTGAGTAAAGAATGTCACTCTTTGGTAGGTGCGGAAACTCAGAAGAGGAACTCGCCCAAATCAACAGGTATTGCAGGCATGCCTGATGGCAAGTACAGGGCTTGGCTTCTGGCCCGGAGAGGCTACTAAAAGTTCAACCCAGAGATTCCTTATAAGAAGTTCCAGCAAAGCAGATTCTAAAAGATCTATATGATCACACTCAACTGTTCTTGCTGAGCTTATGTAAATAATGGGCCAAGTTTGTTAAAACTGGACTTGTTTCACAAGTGA
Organism: Mustela putorius furo; assembly: GCF_011764305.1. NCBI lineage: Eukaryota > Metazoa > Chordata > Mammalia > Carnivora > Mustelidae > Mustela > Mustela putorius. Next base: position 16,884 of record NW_025421750.1, on the reverse strand, counting down.
ATTAGTCCTGATTTGGCTATCTCTGTAAATGAGGGTTATTTTAGAGAGAAAAATTATGTTTTAGTAACACATCTTTATGGATGTTAAATTCTAGATTTGATTGTCTTTAAATGTTTACCTAAGCTAAACAATTTGAGGTAAACTTCAGAGAAGTTACACATTAGCTCATTTAGATGATCTTCTTGCTTTTTTTTTTATTTTGTGGGGATATTAGTAGAACCCCCTCACACATGATTAAACAACTGGAAAATGGGATTAATTCTCCTACAATTGTATAACTTAACTAACACCTTATGTGTGGCTGGGATAATGAAATTGCCTAAAAGCCAGCCTATTGCACTCCATAGGATTAACTATGGACTTGTGGAGACAATGGATGACCCCACTTTGTTTATGAGTCGATTGTATGATGCACGGGGGACTCCCCTTATCTCTTGACAAGTTTTCTCCCACTTGACAATGATCCTCTGTAATCAGGATATTGTTAAGGCTGGACCACTCAAAGGTCTTCTTATGGGTTTCATCCCTTAGTCATATTTATCCTAGAGGCCACCTCTGTTGAGGTGCGATTGCAAACAGATGCTTTAGCTAAGCATAGAACAGCCCTCATAAAAGGAGCCTCAAAGCTCACTATGGAACAGTCCCTGACTGTAATGACTTCACATCAGGTCCAGATTTGTCTTAGAAGCCAAAGGCCACCAATGGATGATAGAGGCCAACTAATTAAATATTGGACTATACCTATAGATATGCCAGAAATAATACTTACAATTTGTCAAACTTTAAACCTAGTAACCTGTATGCCTGAACCTGACCACTGTACTTCTTTCTCTGTGGAGCGGAGGTGTTCAAAGGTAGTTGATCTTGCTTATTCTATAATCAATAACCTCTGAACATTTTTGCTCTATAGACAGTCCTACAAAATAGGATGGCCTTATATGTCCTGACAGCAGCCCAGGATGGCACATGTACAATTATCAAGACAGAATGTTGTGTGTACATCCCAGACTATCACAAAAATGTCACAGGACTAATAAAATATATGAATACGGGGCTCCTGGGTGGCTCAGTGTGTTAAGCCTCTGCCTTCGGCTCAGGTCATGATCCCAGGGGCCTGGGATCGAGTCCCCCTCATAGGGCTCTCTGCTCAGCAGGGAGCCTGCTTCTCCTCATCTCTCTCTCTCTGTCTGTCTCTCTGCCTATTTGTGATCTCTCTCTCTGTCAAATAAATAAATAAAACAAAAAAAAAGTATACCATAAAAATATATGAATACCCAAATTAAGGCCCTACAAAATCCTTCTCTCTCTCTCAGTGAATGGTTAAGTTCCTGGTTTGAAGGAGGACTATGGCCAAATCTCCTTCTCGGGCTTTTCATTCTTATCGCCTTATTAACCTTAATATGTTGCTTTGTTCAGTGTTTCTCTACTTGGTGCCGAGACTCCATTGCTGCAATGACTTCACCACAACAGACGATCCTTGTCGCATGAGAGGACGCCTCTTCACTGTCAGCGCTGGATTCAGCTGCCTCCACCTTTCGTAACTCCCTTATACATTCCTACCCTGTTCAATATTGACCCCAGTAGGTAGTGACAGCTCTACGCCCCTATTCAGCAGGAAGAGGTTACAGAAGATGAGACCTTCCACCTTCAATCACCTTAAAGCTTTAAGGGTCAAAATTGTTCAGGGGGAAATAATGAGGGAGCAGGAGGCTGGCTGAAGATGGAAAAGGGGCTGATGCCTTGCACCCCCTCTCCACCCACATCCCTTGGTAATATGTGTGACATTCCACAGGCACCCCTGACTGCCTTAAAAGAAGAATGTTGCTTTTATGCAGATCAAACTGGAGTAGTCAGAGAAACTATGGATAAACTCAGAGAAAGACTTGCTCAAAGAAAAAGGGATTTTCAGTCCCAGCAGGGATGGTTCGAAAACTGGTTCAACAGATCACCTTGGCTTACTACTTTGTTGTCATCTATAACAGGCCCTCTCATCATTCTGTTATTAATTCTAACTTTTGGTCCTTGTGTCTTAAACAGGTTAATACAATTCATTAAAGATCGCCTGTCTGTTGTTCAGACTATGGTCTTGACTCAGCAATACCAACTACTTAAACAAGTAGAGTCCCAAAAGGACTCAATTGAAGAACAAAACAGATGGATATAAGATTATATCCATGATAAAGAAAAAGGGGGGAATGAAGGACCCCAGGTCAGAACTATAGTATAGCCTATAAGTTTTAACATTCTTTTTATAACCAGCTCATGCTAACTAAGAAACTGTGGCCAGCTGACCATAGATAAGGGAGTCAGCAAGCAGCATAATAGGATAACAAATAGCAAAAATCTGTGTTTAACCCCAGCTGTTTCTGGCTTCTGTATAATAATGCTTCTAATGCTTTGCTAAGAAATGAAAAATGCTTAAAAACCCCTCGCTCGCTGTGTAATCAAATAAAGTTATACCCTTCCCCTGTTAAGAATTTCCCCTACTACTCAATAAAATTGATAAGGGTTGTCTCCCGTACCAAGGCCGAGACGAGCGGTTCAGCACGTACACTAGCTGGAGACGTGCGGTTCAGCACGTATACAGATAAAGGATAGAAACGTGCAATTCAACATGTATCCTCTACTGTACACACTACCTGAACGGTGACAGGCCAGAATGTATGGTTGATTTTAAAGGATTGGCTACCTGTGTGTAGGCCTTAACTGTAATGCTTTGAAATTACTGGCTAGAAAAGTGAGAGCTCTGATGTAATGGACTGTAAAATTCTATATTAAGTCACTCCCGAAACAGATCAGGGCTCTCAGGCACTGACCCATCCTACACGGATTTCATGGTCAAGTGTCCCTGGGAGTCCAAGCATGCCCGAATAAAATCCTCTTGCTTATTGCATCCAGTGGTCTCTGAGTGCGTCCTTGGGTGCGGGTCCTCTACGGTCTTTCAGGTAAGGTTGGTCCAGCAACAGGGGTAGAGGGGAAGTACCCATCTCCTGCTTGAAGAGCTAGAGAAGACCCCTCTCGGAGATTGCCACCAGGGGAGGAGAGCACTAGATGCTGATGATGAAGAATATTTTAATGAGCAGAGAAGGTCAAAATGACAAAGTTCCAGGATCAGAGTAAACATATGAGATTAAAAAATAAAAAATAAAAAAAAAAAAAGATTTTTTTGAAAGAACTTTTTTTTAAAGGACTTTAAACAAAAAAAGTCCTTTTAAAGAGACAGTTGGCTGTTTAAGCCAAAAGTATAACGCACTGAGAGAATCGCCGCATTATTTATTGGGGTAGAAAGGACCTGGAATGTAGCAAGGCCCATTCTTGAGAGGAAAAAAATAGAATAACTAACAGGCCTCATGCCTTGCACAGCCAGTGGCTAGAATCCCTGCCTCATGAGACCCTGTGCTAGAAGGCCGCTAGAACCATCTAGAACTATGTTAGTCTTTCTTGGAAGCCAACAAGTGTTTGCCCAGTTAAGAGCATGGTAACAATCAGTCACGTTATGTTATAATGATTGTCGATATCTTTAAAAGCCTTGTCAAGTTCCTTTTTGAGAGTAACCCTCACCCCACCCTTAGAGAAATTTATCTGTGGTTCACCTCCTTGAAATACTTCATTGTTGTTCCACTTTACCATAGCCAAAAAAAAAAAAAAAAAAAAAAAAAAGAAAAAAAAAAAAAAAGCTTTTTATTAACAATGTGTTCAGACGGGGACGCCACTGGTAAACAATGAGAGCTTTCGCTGCCGGGTCAATTTAGTGGCGGAAACAGCTGAAAGCAATCAGGTCAGACAGAGCCAAGGACTGGAGGGATTTTTAAAATTACAAAAACCGAACCAAATCAAACCAATACAAAAATCAAAACCAATTGCCAAGATTTCAAGTTTGCTACTAAAGGTATGACATTCTCCTAAGACATGCGTGTGACCTGATCAATATATTTATATATTTATATTTAAAGAAGAAGGAACTATTTGATGCAGTAAATCCACGTTGGTTAAAAATTACCAGATATGGGGGCTCCTGGGTGGCTCAGTGGTTTAGGCCTCTGCCTTCGGCTCAGGTCATGATTTCAGGGTCCTGGGATGGAGCCCCACATCGGGCTCTCTGCTCAGTGGTGAGCCTGCTTACCCCCTCTCTGTCTGTCTGCCTCTCTACCTACTTGTGATCTGTCTGTCAAATGGGTAAATAAGATCTTTAAAAAAAGAATTACTAGGTGTGAAATACATCGAGGGTATGGGAAGGAAAATGATTTCACCTGATCTGACTAGGAAGTGGTTGAAGCCTGAATTAAAGTGCTATAAAAAGAGTAAAAGCCCTGGGAAATATATGGGGAAAAAAAATCCGTAGAAAAGCAGCAATAATAACTGGCTGCTCTTTATTGATCCAGATCCTGCGGTAGACAAAGAAGATCTGGTTTAACCAGAGGATGATCTCATTTGTCCTCATGATCTGCCATTTCCTGCAAGCCAGGCATGGGGCTCTGCACTAGAGCTGCAAATGCTGGGGGAACCTCACTGTCCCCTTTCTCTTCTCAGGGGGACAACGGGCATGTCCATGGTGCAGTGTGACAGGCTTTACCACAGGGAGATAAAAGACTACCAAGGGTAGGTTGGAGCTGGGAAAAGCCACTTAGGAACAGATTTTCAGGGGAGGTGATAGACAAGGGCAAAGCGAAGAATGAGGATGAGTGTGTCAAGTTTCAAAGTGCCAGGAGGCAGCACAGTGCATTCAGGAAACTACAGCAAGTTCATGACAACCGACAGCTGATCTGGCAGCATCACCTGGGGATGGAAGCTGAGCCCCGGGGTTAACAATGGGGGTGAGATGGTTTGTACACAATGCCTAGGAGGTGAGGTACTACACTGTGGGGGCACAGGGAGCTACTGTGATATTCAAATATCAGAATCGTAACCATAATAGAGTATTTAATTGCATCCTAGCTTTCATCAAGTGTAAGATGCAATATATTTTATGTTCGACTAAGAAAGAGAAATGCTGTCAGTTAAACTAGGATATGTCATCAAGTGCAAGGTGAGTGCCACCTTAAGAGATATTAAAATTGCTGGGGGAGGACAAGTCTTAGAACAAGTAAACTGTGGTACTAGAATAATTAAGAAAGGTCGAACACTTGGATCAACAAAATAAGTGATTATTGCTTACCATGTGCCCCAAACTATATTAAGTCTTAGAACAAGAGACGTTCTCATCTTGCTGCCCCGCAGCTGTTAGACCCAAGGTACAGAGGGCAGTAGCCAACGACCAGCAGGCCCCAAGTGCCATGTGCAGACTCTAAGAGCAACTGCCTTTGAGAGAGGAAACGGTTGAGAGTGGGCTTTCTGAGGTAGAGAATTACTAGCTGCGAAAGTAGGAAAACTGACACAGAATCGGAATTGATGCCCCTACATGACAGAGTTGGTGAAAGTTCCCTTCTCAGAGATCTTGAGGCGCCTCAGAAATGTATTTTTCATTTTGGACGGAACATTCAGGATAAATATGATCTGTTCGTGTTCCTGGTTCTCTCATCAGGGTTTTTCTTAGGCTTCACTGGCACAAGAAAAGGGTTTTGATAGTCCAGGGCAAATCCTGACAAAAGCAAAGCATGGTATCTATGAAAAACTAACCATTCAGAAGAGAACAACAGATAAAAGAAGGCCATGCCGACCTGACCCTGCAGGATAGGTAAGGTTGGTCCGGCAACAGGGGTAGAGGGGAAGTGCCCATCTCGTTCTAGAAGACCTAGAGAAGACCCATTCCAGAGAGACCACCAGGAGAGGAGAGCAGTAGGTGCTGATGATGAAGTGAAGGAGCAGGAGACTAGCTGAGTACAAAGCAAAAGCTGGCGCCTTGCACCGCCCCCTTCACCCGCTCCCCTCCATATTTGTAAGCATTCCTCAGGCACCCCTGACTGCCATAAAATGATAAATAGTTAACTTGCAGAAATCACAGTCCTGCAGGGTAGGAATCTTCCTTGGTTTGCAAATGTCCTTGAGATTTACAACAAAGAAGTTACCTTACCTTTGATAGCCGGTATGTAACATTTCACCAGGAGACTCCTAATTGTCTTTATGTTAGTGCCTCATTAGAGGGAAAGTGGCCTTGGCTTGATAGTAACCAGGCCTTCAATATCCTGATAGTGCTTTTTTTTTCGCATGCGTGGGCTAACCGGCCAGTTCTGCTTCTGTAAGATTGCTTTGTCTGCTTTCGCGCGCGGGTCCCCTGACCCAATCCACGGACGCCAAGTATGCCTGTTCAAACTGTCAATCAATCAGCTCAGCCCCACCCGAATCTTGTTTGTATCTGTCTATAAAAATCCTGCACTGACCCAGCTCCGGACCTCTCGGCGTTATCGGCAACGAGCGGCGCAGAAGTCCAGGTTCGAACCTGCAATAAACGACCCTTGCTGCTTGGCTTTGACTCATGTCTCTGGTGGTCTTTTAAGGTGGGGGTAATATTCAGTTGGCAATACATTTGGAGGTCCCACCGAGATCTCCCCTTCAAGCCTACCAGACAACTGGTCAACGGGTCACTGCAACCGATCGGTAAGAAAGCGGGCTTTGTCTTTTGTCTCTAATTTTTTCGTATGCTTTGTTCTTATGTATGTCTTGTGTGTCTTGTCCTTTCTGTGATTTTTCCTGGGTTAGAGTCCCAGGACCTGGGTTAGAGTCCCAGGACGGTGGCTGGCAAATACACCCTGGCGGACGCGCTATAGTGTTGCCAGCGGGCCAATGGGGAGGAGGCGTCCCTCGTGCCTGGCGGGAATGGCTTCTCAGAGATCGTGGGTTCAAGTCCCATCTCAGGGGCCGAGACGGCTTCTCAGAGATCGTGGGTTCGAGTCCCACCTCGGGGGCCAGGAGGGCCTCGCAGTGATCATGGGTTCGAGCCCCACCTCGGAGGCCAACAATGTATGTCTTCATGTATGTCTCCATGTTATGTCTTTAAATGTGGATATATGTTCCTTGTACTGGTCATGAAGGTTACATTCTGTTTAACGGGAGGGTGTCTAACCCTTTTGAATCTGAGGAATGCCTGACTGTATGAATGTGTTTGTGTGGCTCCACCGCCTTCGGCTTCGGAGTCTGAGTGGACTGCACCCTGAGTCTCGTGGAGCGTCATACAGCATAACGGTCATCTACTCCATGGAGTAGCCTGGTCCGGGGTTTATACGGATAGACCTTAGCTAAGACGCTCCTAAGTTCCCGCGAGGGACGCGAGCAGGACAGCACCTGAAAGATCCCTCTCCCCTTGTCTGCAATATCGTACATATCGGGAGGGAATATAAGAGATAGGTATTAAGAGCTAAATCCAGATTCAATGAGTCAGCTAGTAAATTTCCTCCTGACATATTGGATGATAATTATGTAAATAAGCCTTCTTCTAGTAAACCCAGGTTGCTGGGCCATCCCTAGCAAAGGGGACTCTGGATTTATTTCTCTCTGTTACTCCTAATAGATGTGGGGGCTTCTCCCTCACTCACTTCCCATGTTAATGGCTATAACTTGAGCCAACTGGGGTTGGTCTAACTCGAGACAGAGACTATAAGGAATATTCCCAAGCAGCTGCCGAAACTCTCTTTGTTTCGGGGAAGTTTCACTGTGTTCTCTGGCCTGACTTGGACTGCCTAACCCCTCCCCCCTGGCTGATGGGAAAGCATGGTGTCTGCTCCTCTGTTGGGCCGTATGAGCTCTAAAACCGGGAATCTTTTCTCTGCTTCCTGGCAGCGCTTTGTTTCTTCTGTTTCCCCCTTACGTGTTTCTGTACCAACGTGTGTGCAGCCTGCATGACTGGCCTCTAGATCATGCACCACAGCTCCTTCTCTCTTCACTGTCAAGGAGCAAGAAGAGCACCCCCTGGACCTAACACCCCCCACTCCAGATCTTCCCACGCATGTCTCAGGTAAACATTCAAAGTGGAGTGGGCCCAGGTGGAAAGTAAATCAGTGTTGGAACTAAGTTAAGTTTGTTGGTTTAATTAAGATAAGACCTGTCTTTTAAGTTATCAGCAGTAAATGTGAAACTTCGAGGTTTACTGAAGGTCAAATAAGCTCATGTTATTTATTAAAATTTGTTAGCAAAGCAATAACTAAACTGAAGGTTAATTGTCTGTCTCAAAGTTCTAATGGGTAATTGCTGAAGTAGCTTTCAAAGTCTTTGGTAATCTGAAAGTTTTAAAGTTTTGCTTGGATGACAAATGGAATTAAATTGTGGACATCTAGGTCTTTACCAAACAGGATAAAATGCTAAGTCGTTAATTATTGGATATAGGTTTGTGCTTTTGACTTCTTACTGCAAAGAAACTAAGAGTATTTAAATCTGTTGGTAAACTTGTTTGCCACTTAACTGATTCATAAATTTGCCACCTGAAGAATTCTGTTGTGTAACAGTTCACAATTGGTTAATAACTAAAGGTGTTTCTAAGAATACAAAGTTCTGCTTAGTGTAACTAAGACTGATGGAAATAAGGGAAACTCTGTATGTAAGAAAGTAGCAGATATGTAAGAAAGATTTAAGGAATGGGAATACATTTTGTTGAAGGTAAGGGAAGGTAATTTTGTCCTAAATGAATGGGTTTTAAAGGTACATTACATTAGTACAAGACTGAAATTCTCTGTTCAAAGGATAAAGTTTTATTAGATTAATTGATCTCCTGTTACGAGAATGTAAGTGATTTTCTCTTTGCCTGCCCAGAAAAACCAGTTTCTATGTTTTGTTTTATCAGGTGTTTAACATCCCTAAGTATATTTAGGCATGTGCTTCAAAACTTTCTAAGATTTTAGCAAATGTTGACAAGATTTAAATTGTAAATCTCTTTAACTTGGGCTTTTCCTTGGTATGTGAAGTTTCTCGTGAAATACTACTGAAACAATGATAAACCTTGGATTACATTTGGGAAAATATTATAACTATTCTAGAGATTCTATGCACTTCCTAAAGTTTTAATGTTTGGAAAGATCATCGCTTGATACTCTAATTATGGAAATGTTATGTATCACAGAAATAACCTGATTTCCTTGCAGCTAAATTGTAAACTCCCATGTCTCTTTAGCTCTAACCATATCCATTCTGAGTTTTTGTCATTTATAATTGTTTTAATTCTCTTGTAAAATGAGTTTTATCTTCAAGGATATTCCTATAAAGGACTTTCAGGACAAATACAGATATTTGATATACTTGAAAATCCTAAAACTGAAATGGGTAAGAATTTCCAAAACTAACTAAAGCCGCATTCACCAGATTTATTAACATGGGACTAAATGAACTAAAAGATTATAATGTTGTGTCTCTTAATGTTTTGTCTTACTTTAAAACATTGCTGGTTCTCTCTAATGTTTGCTCTTCCAGACCAGGGATACTTTTTCTTAAGTTATCTGTAACTTATAGAGATGTGAAAGTGCTCAAGGCATTCAAATTTTCTCTCTATATGAACCCTCTGAAACCAAAAGGTCTCAGTAAGTATTCTTTCTTCCATGGCAATCAGTCATTTGCATAAGTTCAATAAGAATCTGTTCTCCTTTAACAGGACACCATTGAGAACTGGTTATTTTACCAAGGCTTTGACTGGAATGTCATATTTGAGAAAGACATGCATAGATTCAGATATGACCAGACAGCTTTAAGGAACTAACGTTGACTTTATGAAACCTGGAGCCATAAAGCCCCTTGGGACTGTTGGCCTGATACCTTGCTTACAGAGTTCCCAGCAGCCTCACCAGGTGAGTAAAGAATGTCACTCTTTGGTAGGTGCGGAAACTCAGAAGAGGAACTCGCCCAAATCAACAGGTATTGCAGGCATGCCTGATGGCAAGTACAGGGCTTGGCTTCTGGCCCGGAGAGGCTACTAAAAGTTCAACCCAGAGATTCCTTATAAGAAGTTCCAGCAAAGCAGATTCTAAAAGATCTATATGATCACACTCAACTGTTCTTGCTGAGCTTATGTAAATAATGGGCCAAGTTTGTTAAAACTGGACTTGTTTCACAAGTGTATTAGTCCTGATTTGGCTATCTCTGTAAATGAGGGTTATTTTAGAGAGAAAAATTATTTTTAGTAACACATCTTTATGGATGTTAAATTCTAGATTTGATTGTCTTTAAATGTTTGTTTACCTAAGCTAAACAATTTGAGGTAAACTTCAGAGAAGTTACACAATAGCTCATTTAGATGATCTTCTTGCTTTTTTATTTTGTGGGGATATTAGTAGAACCCCCTCACACATGATTAAACAACTGGAAAATGGGATTGATTCCCTTACAATTGTATAACTTAACTAACACCTTATGTGTGGCTGGGATAATGAAATTGCCTAAAAGCCAGCCTATTGCACTCCATAGGATTAATTATGGACTTGTGGAGACAATGGAAGACCCCACTTTGTTTATGAGTAGATTGTATGATGCACGGGGGACTCCCCTTATCTCTTGACAAGTTTTCTCCCACTTGACAATGATCCTCTGTAATCAGGATATTGTTAAGGCTGGACCACTCAAAGGTCTTCTTATTGGTTTCATCCCTTAGTCATATTTATCCTAGAGGCCACCTCTGTTGAGGTGCGATTGCAAACAGATGCTTTAGCTAAGCATAGAACAGCCCTCATAAAAGGAGCCTCAAAGCTCACTATGGAACAGTCCCTGACTGTAATAACTTCACATCAGGTCCAGATTTGTCTTAGAAGCCAAAGGCCACCAATGGATTATAGAGGCCATCTAATTAAATATTGGACTATGCTTATAGATATGCCAGAAATAATACTTAAAATTTGTCAAACTTTAAACCTAGTTACCTGTATGCCTGAACCTGGCCATTGTACTTCTTTCTCTATAGGGCAAAAATGTTCAGAGGTTATTGATCTTACTTACTCTATTTTTCCAGATTTAAGATGCCCCTGTTAAAAATACGAATGACAGTTGGTTTTCTGATGACAGTAGTTTTCATAGAAAGAATAAGAAAAGCTAGGTGTGCCATAGTGCTCACTTGCACTTTGCAATTGCCAAAGCCTAAGAATTAACATTTATACTGACTCCAAATATGCTACATGCCCATGGAGCTATTTGGAAGAAAGGGGATTGCTATCAAGCCATAAATCCCCAATCAAATATGGGCCTAAGTTTCAAAACCCTCCTTATCGCTATACTAAGAATGGCATATACTAAGGATGGCATATACTAAGGATGGCATCTGAGATACATATCTGTGGCTTACACCCACGATTGGACAGCTCAGTCAGAAGGCAGTTTTATGCTGGGAACAAAGGAATCATACGAGTGGTATTGGGCAAATAACACACGATGTCTAGGATGGCTCACTAGAAATGTGTCCACAAATAATAGTACTTCAGCTACTGACTGGTTTGCTACTGACTGGGCAAGGCGACCTGGCATCAGATGGCCAGCTCCAAACGGAACCCACTGGATATGTGGAACCAACTTGTGGCCCTGGCTTCCTCCAGGGTAGATAGGTCGCTGTACTTTAGGATTTGCCTGAATTCATGGGTGCATTACTAAAACCATTACAACCCCAGCTAATCTCCCCAACTTGAAATAAAGATGGACGCGATCTGTTTTTAAATGGTATGATCACTTAGCATCCATTTTTGTTCCATCTGCGGGACTAGAGGATGTCATGTGGCATGTAGAAGCCTTTAATAAATATACTACAAAGGCACTCAATGATTCACTAAATGGCATCTCCCTACTTAATACCGAATTGTCACAGATATGCAAGGCAGTCCTACAAAATAGGATGGCCTTAGATGTCCTGAAAGCAGCCCAGGGTGGCACATGTGCAATTATCAAGACAGAATGTTGTTTGTACATCCCAGACTATCACAAAAGTATCACAGGACTAATTAAGGATATGAATGCCCAGATTAAGGCTCTACAAGGTCCCTCTCTCTCTTTTAGTGATTGGTTAAGTTCCTGGCTTGGAGGAGGGCTATGGCCAAATCTCCTTTTCGGGCTTCTTATTCTTATCGCCTTATTAACCTTAATATGTTGCTTTGTTCCATCTTTCTCTACTTGGTGCCGAGACTCCATTGCTACAATGACTACACCACGACAGACGATCCTTATTGCACGCGAGGATGCCTCGTCACTGTCAGCGCTGGATTCAGCTGCCTCCACCTTTCGTAACTCCCTTATACATTCCTACCCTGATCAATATTGACCCCAGTAGGTAGGGACAGCTCTATGCCCCCATTCAGCACGAAGAAGTTATAGAAGATGAGACCTTCCACCTTCAACCCCCTTAAAGATTTAAGGGTCAAAATTGTTCAGGGGGGAATGAAGGAGCAGGAGGCTGGCTGAGGACAAAGCAAAAGCTGGCGCCTTGCACCCCCCCCCCCCACCACCCGCTCCCCTCCATATGTGTAGCATTCCTCAGGCACCCCTGACTGCCATAAAATGATAAATAGTTAACTTGCAGAAATCACAGTCCTGCAGGGTAGGAGTCTCCCTTGGTTTGCAAATGTCCTTGAAATTTACAACAAAGAAGTTACCTTACCTTTGATAGCCGGAATGTAACATTTCACCAGGAGACTCCCAATTGTCTTTATGTTAGTGCCCCATTAGAGGGAAAGTGGCCTTGGCTTGATAGTAACCAGGCCTTCAATATCCTGATAGTGCTTTTTTTTTTTTCGCATGCGTGGGCTAACCGGCCGGTTCTGCTTCTGTAAGATTGCTTTGTCTGCTTTCGCGCGCGCGGGTCCCCTGACCCAATCCACTGACGCCAAGTATGCCTGTTCAAACTATCAATCAATCAGCTCAGCCCCACCCGAAACTTGTTTGTATCTGTCTATAAAAATCCTGCACCGACCCAGCTCCGGAACTCTCGGCGTTATTGGCAACGAGCAGCGCAGAGGTCAGGTTCGAACCTGCAATAAACGACACTTGTTGCTGGGCTTTGACTCACGTCTCTGGTGGTCTTTTAAATGGGGGTAATATTCAGTTGGCATTACACCCCCTCTCAAACATTGTTTATTTCTGTGAAGGCTTTTCCTAGTTGGTTTCAGGGCAAGAGCACTCTTCATGGGGAAGGGGAGAAGGGCAGGACCCGAAGAGAGACCTAGTGGACTCTGACCTGAACCGAGAGCTAGCATCAGGGCTCAATCTGAAGAGCCTGAGATCACCCCCTGAGCCAGAACCCAGAGTTGGGCACTTCACTGAAGGTGCCGCCCAGGTGCTCCTCAGCTGTTGTTGACCCATTTCTGTAGACGGGCGCCTGCGTGGCTCGGTTAGTTTAGCGACTGCCTTGGGATCAGGTCATGACCCCGGGCAGGCATGATCTCCTACCACCTCCCGCTCCCAGATCCTTGGGGAGTTGGCTTCTCCCACTGACCATCTCCTCTCTCATGCTCTCTCTCACTCATTCTGTCTCCATGAAAGAAAGACAAGCTTTCCACAGTGTCTGGAGCCTTGTTGGATGGGCTTGAATTGTGGATCTCAGGGAGTTTTCTCATCGCATGCAGACACCTTGAGGATAGCCATGTCTTTCTAAAAGGATCCCTTGTTGTTCTGCAATGGTTTCTTTCTCTGTTCACGGATCGGGTGTCTTTCCATTGTCTCTTCTCAAGACCTCGGAAAAGCAGCCTTTGAGGATTCCTTTGGGTACATACGGACTAGTCCTTTTCATCCTTTCTCTTTCCACAAAATCTATACTAGCCTCTGCATCCCCCTATGTAGAGTTTATTTTTCACTGACCTATGCAGGTCTTTTCTTTCAATAGAATTTCAGTCGCTCATTCTGAAGGTCATTGTTGAAAAGTTAAAGGTGAAGTCTACTAACTCGCTAGGCGTATTTTCTTTTTCCCGTCTATTCCTTCCTCCCTTTCTATCTATACACATAGATATATATATATATAGGAATACATATACACACACACACGTTTGTGTGTGTGTGTGTGTGTGTGTGTGTGTGTATGTGTTTATGCATATGAAGTATCCCAGTCCTAAACCCCAGCACCTGGGAGCATGACCTTATTTAGAAATAGGGTCCCTGGAGATGTCACTAGCTAGCATGAGGTCATATTTGTGTAGACTGGGCCCCTAATTCAGGGGGACTTATGTGCTTCTAAGAAGGGAGAGTGCGGATACACAGATATGCACTGAGGGAGAAGGCCCGGTGAAGAAGTCCAAAGCCAGAGCAATACTTCAAGCTGGAAAAGTGGCCTAGAGTAGATCCATCCATCCACAATACCTACAAAAGGAGCATGTCCTACCAACATTGTAGCCTCTAGAAATGTGACACTGTCCACTTCTGTGGTTTCAGCCTCCAGGCTTCTGGTATCTTGTAGTAGCAACCATAGAAAACTTATATATATATATATATATATATATATATATATAACCATTATATAAAACCATGGTTATATATATTATAATGTTTATATATATTATACATTCTTTTACCTCATAAAACATTTTTGTTCAGAATCTCAGTCTTCCTTCCTTTCAATGGAATGTGATTCTCATTCTTTTGGTGCCTCCTGAACAATTCGACCACGTCTGTCTTCCACTTCAATTTGCATGAAAGTTATTCTTACCTAAAGTCTTCTGCCATTTCTTTAAAAACAGTTGGCATCTTTTTGCAGTTTCCAGTGTTTTTGGTTTGAGTATCTAATTATAGGCAGATGAAGGTAACTTTCATCCTACTCTTTCCTTCTGAGTTTGTTTCTTTCTGGGAAAGTATATTTTCTACTCTTTAAAAAGAAGGACCTAGAAAAGCGAAATGGTTCTTCTTTGTAAGTCTACATTCCCTTTCCCCATTTTCTGTGTACTTTCTGAGACCGCAGATTTGGGGGCCGACAGCATGTATCAGCCTTTAAAGAAAATTATAATAAAACTTAAAGGAAGTTAAATTAAATATATTTAATTCAAATGAAACTTGAAATTACAAATGAAAATTTAGAATTAAAAATATAAATTAAATACATTGGAAGGGGAGGGGAAACATGAGAGACTAAGGACTGCGAAAATCAATATGAGGGCTTTGAAGGGGCGAGGGGTGGGAGGTTGGGGGAACCAGGTGGTGAGTATTAGAGAAGGCCCCTATTGCATGGAGCACTGGGTTTGTTGTAAAAACAAGAAATACTGGTATGCTGAAATGAAAATTAAAAACAAAAGAGAAAAATGAAAAAACTTAAATAAAAACATTTAAAGAAAAACACAGGGATTTTTCATAAGAGATCTACGAGGGCTGTGAGTTGTGTAAACCTGGTGAATCACAGACCTGTACCCCTGGAGATAAAAATATACTCTATGTTTTTTTAAAAAAATAATTGAAATAAAATAATAAATAAATAAATGGGGATGTACAAAGGGATGAAACAAAGAAAATGCAAGACAATGGGCATCATTTGAGGGGCTCAGTCCTTTCATGAAATGTCAATGGTTTCTCTACTCTAATGAAAAGATGAACTTGGTTAGATTGCATCAATACCCATAACCACACAGAATGCTGTGCTGCTTCGAGGAGGGACAGAATCAGCTTTCGAAGGCAGAAACAAAAAAATTCGGTAGTATTGAAAACCTAAAATTGAACAAGACTTCTACCAACCTAGACGGGGACATCATAGCGAGTATAAGAAGGGGCGGGGGGGAAACACTGAAGGTACAACAAATGGAAAAAAAACACAGACTGAAATGTGTATAGAAAGATATTCTCAGAGAATGGAGAAAGTATGAGAATCAGGAAGTAAATTCCTCCAAGTCATCAGATAGAAGTTAAAAATTCAGGAAAATTAAATGGACTCCTGGGACATACGAACAAAGCTTGAAACTCCTGTTAATGAGAAGAGCAAAAGGAGGACTTCGTCTCTCCAAAGATTTTATACCATCTCTACCCAGCAAGGCTCCAATCAGAATACCATCCAAGATGACTGAGGATGGTCCATATGTTCATAGGTTACCTAGGTGAATAGAACACGTACAGAGATTGGATGAACGGTAGTGTACAGTTTCAATGGACCCCAACTGGATGGAGGGATTCAATGCAATCCAGTTTCTGATCTAGCAAGTGCCTGTGCCCGTGGGTAAGCCAGTTCTCCTATTGCCCTGGACACGAAAAGGGCTCGTCATTCCCCGGCAAATCTGAAGAAAGAAGCGAGAGCAAGACTGAGGGAGAAAGAGAGTGAGAGGAGAATCTGATGGGATAGGATGTCTTACAAAAGGTCTCTTGAAATGACCCGAGGAAATAGACCAACACGAAAGGGCAGACTTTGACCAAGCGGTGCTAAACGACGTGAATATCCACGTGGAACAGAAGAGGTCCGAACGCTATTCCAGACTGATGGAGCCTACATACGAAAGAAAGACATCAGAAGTTGTCTGGAAGATACAATAGGAAACCCTTTGGAGGATCTGGGGGAGGTGGCAGAGATGAGTGGAGCAGCACACCACCAGAAACGGGAAGCCCCCAAGAAGGGTTAGGAAGTTGGACTCTACGAATCCAAGGTTCCAAAACACAAAATCTTGCCCAGCAAAGGACAAGACGAAAAGTATGAAAGGTTGTATGGAGATACCACCTAAGGAACTGTATACAACTCGAGAGTCACAAAAGTGCCAAGGAAAACACAAACCTCTGGGTTAGTGTTATCCGAGTGGAGGAGGACCTCGAAGCGTGTTGCCTAATGCAACGGACTGAATCGTGAAAAACGGATTTAATCATGGAGTGGGGCACCTGGGTGGCTTGCTTTCGCTGGGGTCCTGATGCCAGGGTCTGGGAGCAAGCCCTGCCTGGGGCTCTCTGCTCACAGGAAGCCTGCTTCTCTCTCTCCCACTTGCACTTCTTGTACTCCCCTCTCCAAGGGGGCTCCCTCTCTCACTGTGTCTGTCCTTTCTGTCAAATGCGTCTATCAAACAAGCAATCCCTTCCATTCAAGAAAGTAAAAATCAAATGTTGACG